>NC_092696.1:34935183-35052683 GCF_964275005.1 Diadema setosum | reverse complement strand
AAAACCTTTCCCCGCTTTTATTTGCCATTTATCTGAATGATTTTCAAGAATGCATTAGAAATTCATATGGTGGACTTAAATATTTGGAAAGTGAGATTTCTTACCACCTGGATTCTGATAATGTCAAAAAAGCTTTAAATCTTTCTTGTTTACTTTATGCAGATGATACAAATTTAGCAGAAACTCCGGAGGAGTTGCAAAAAGCTCTTGATGCTGTAGATAGTTATTGTCAGACATGGCGCTTGACTGCAAATACAATCAAGACTAAAATCGTTATTTTCTCCCTTGGGAAGGTTAGAAGAATTCCTGAATTCGTTTATGCTGGTGATCCACTTGAGGTTGTAGATGACTTTGTGTATACCTTGGAGTTAAATTCAATTATAATGGTAGTCTTAAAAAGGCAATTTCTAAACAAGTCACACAAGCTAGAAAAGCACTTTATAGTATGTTGGTCAAGGCTAAGAAGTTACAGCTCTCTTTGGACACACAGTGCCATCTATTTGATCATCTTGTTTTACCTGTTTTACTATATGGTTGTAAAGTCTGGGGTTATGAGTGCATAGACCAAATTGAAATTTTCCATAGGAAATTCTTAAGAAAAATTTTGCTTGTGAACAAATGTACTCCTGATCGTATGGTTTATGGTGAAACTGGACGTGGAGTAATTTTGAACCATACTAAATGTCGAATGATTGGATTCTGGTTGAGATTAGTCAAGGGAAAAGAAACCAAACACCAGGCCCGTAGCCAGGATTTTTCAAGGGGGGGGGGTGCGGTCACTAAAAAACGGACCTTCGGTACCAATACCAATGATGACACACACACACACACACACACACACACACACACAATTATATATATATATATATATATATATATATATATATATATATATATTCTTTGGACGACCGAACTACAAAAGTTGTATAAGAATTTGCGCGCGAAGCGCGCCGCAAATTGTGAATTTTGACTGTTTTAATGACGTTTTAAAGTCTCGAGGAAATTTGTATTTTTGTCTGTGGCATGCAATCGCGTTACGGTATTTCATCTGGGAAATAGTAAAAACTCATTTTGCCAGGAAGTTGCAAAGTTTAATTGTGTTCGAGACTCTGTGCGCGTAGCGCGCCGCAAAATTGAGAATAGTGATTTTCCTGGTGTTGTTTTAACCTTTTATTTTTTCTATTGTATACCCGCGTTAGCAGGCCTGAAGCCTGGTATGCGAGTTTGTCAAAAACGAAAATAAATAAGAAAATTTTTAAAACAAAATGAATTGCAAATCAAATGAACCATTTATATTTTGCCTCCTTGTGGTAAGATATTTCCAGCATTTCCGAACTTTCAAATAATCATTTTAGATTTAATAATATTAAAGGTAGTAGATCCGATTCGCAAACATCTCCAATATCAGTCAAATGTCATATTAACCATCATGCTAGGAAGGTTTTCTTTGTGAAATTTGGAGGTCAGTGAAATTCAAAAATTAAACATCCGTTAGCCATTGGAAGAAGTTGAGTGCAAATTCAGACCTCAGGCTTAGTGCTCAGATGTTTTCCTATTTGATTTGATCTGTCTTACTGTGCACACTTAGATACATACTGGAATGGTTATTTCTTATTTATTAAATCATAGTAGCATATTTGCTTACTAGCTGTCTATAGGCATTTTCGAATTTGGGCTGCAAAGAGATCCACTACCTTTAAGTTAGAAGAGAGATAAGTAAATAATGATAAAATAAACAAAAAAAAAAGAATGAGTTTCTTTTGTAATACTATCTGACAAACTTTTTACTTTACCATTTTACTTCATAGCTCAGCACTTTCCATTCTCTCTCATACCCTCTTACCCATTACATTTAAATGAAATACAACTAAAATGAGTTTGCGTGCCTGCATAATACTCTTTGGAAATTATAAGTGAAAATGTTCTTAGGTTTTGGCTCACTTTAAAATGAGAACCAATAGAACTGTCACAACATGAGAAAATGTATAAGTAATAATCAACACTACATTTTCGAACTTGGCCTGCAAAGAAATCCGCTACCTGTAAGTTAGAAAAGAGATTAGTAAATAATGACAAAATAAACAACAAAAAAGAATGAGTTTCTACCGCCGTATCCAGAACAGAGCCTGAAACGGTGCAGGCTCAAGAAATCGTTTGTACTATAATACGTCTTGAAGTACTGTGTGATACTGTTGACTCAGACTTCTACAAAGCTGTAAGTGAGAATTGTAATCCAATCCGACTCATTACCTGAGATATTTATGAAAATATATCAATAAAGAGTGTAAATTAGATAACGATGCGTCACAATGCAGTCTAACGCTCTCACAATGCTATCATACATAGGGTTTTTCACTGACTGTTTTTACTCCGGAGCTCTTGCAATATTCAGGCTTTTGTAATACTATCTGACAAACTTTTTACTTAACCATTTTACTTCATAGCTCAGCATTCTCTCTCATACCCTCTTACCCATTACATTTAAATGAAATACAACTAAATTGAGTTTGCGTGCCTGCATAATACTCTTTGGAAATTATAAGTGAGAATGTTCTTAGGTTTTGGCTCACTTCAAAATGAGAACCAATCGAACTGCATGTCACAACATGAGAAAATGTATAACTAATAATTTGTTGGAACCGTAAGCAAATGCCAGCTGAAGGCGAGTAGGCAAGTGTGTTTAAAAGCATTAGATTATGCACGGAGATCGTACAGTTACTTGATAGATGATCTTTTCTCGAATGTTGGTACTAGCAAAAGGGCTAGAAAAAGCAGCTATTCGTTAGGCATGCATAATGGCCCAATGAGTGTTACAAGAGAACTGGAGTAAGACAGGTCTTTCATTTTGTTTTGTCTCTCCTGATCGTTCGTAAGAAATGCTAATTCATGACCACCTTTTCACAATTTGATCGGAGCATGCATTCATAATGGAAAATAGTTGACATAATAATCTATCCCAGGCATTATCATGCCAACATGTACTTATATATACATGTACTATATCTTTGTGAGACGTAGATATAAAATGTCTCAGGTTTTCGATTATAGTAATTTCGAGGAAATTTCTTTAATTTTTATCATATATGTAAACTTGAGGCTATTAGATTTTCATCCACTTACCTCTGTTCCTGTGAAAAAATGCAAGTGTCAACCTCAATGTCATCCACGAATTGCACGTACTCGGGCGGCCAGTGGAAAAAAAAAAAAAAAAAAAAAAAAAAAAAAAACACCGGTCACACGCGCCAAGGGCCATGGCATGCAGTGCCAATAGCTCGCACAAATTGATACATAACATTTGTGTTTGTGTGCATGGGGACGATCCGATGGTTCATACAACAAAAGGGTTTCGTACAATTATTTTTAACATTGTTAAACGTACTCTTCCACATTTACGTAGCATATGTGTCTTTGTATTTATTTGGATTGTTATCTTGAGAATTGCTAAAAACCGTTATTATGAAAAAGTGGACCTTTCAGAATTTTTTTTTGGGGGGGGGGTGCGTACGCACCCGACGCACCCCCCCCCCCCCCCCCCCCCCGGCTACGGGCCTGAACACTCATGTACAATTTTCAAATTTCTTCTGCATTTACAAGGAGACATACACTCCCCGTCAAAATCACAATGGTTATCATTTATCGCAAATATTTTTTATTATGCAGGGCTAGGGGATGTGTGGTTAGCACAAGGGGGTGGATTTAGTGCTGCATGGATTTTACACACCTCAAAAGTTAGACTTTTTGATATGTTTATTCAGGAGTGGAGAGCAGCAACATGGTCAAATACAATCTGTACAAATTATACAATGTTTAAGGTTAATTTGATGTTAGAGAAGTATTTACAGGTCTTGTGTAAGAAAGATTATATTACATTAAGTAAATTCAGATGTCGATCTTATAATGGATTACCCGTTAATAAGGGCAGGTTTGATTCAAGCCTGACAGATGAATTGCATTGTACGAAGATATAGGGGATGAATTTCATTATATTTTTGTTTGTCCCTTTTTCAACAAAGAGAGACTATTGTATTTACCAAGTAGCTTGACGGCCAGTATAGACCAAGGGCATTACATCTACATGGCCAAATTATTCAATTCAACTAATGCTTGCCATTTGAAAAAAACTAGCCAAATTTGTCAGAATTATTATGTTTCATCTGCAGTTCTCTTCAATACCAAAGAAGAAAGACAGTAGTTTTGTAGAAAGTAAAGTAGATGTGAATGTTTGTACACGTAGTGGTAGAGTAGTTAAACGTCCTTTACGCCTTGTTTTGTAAACATGTTTATTTATATCTGTTACTTTCACATGTACATGTACATCATCACTTATATTTTGTATTCATATATTGTAAATATGTTTGTACTCTCATACCCCGAGAGGGGGTCGATAGAGTCAATAAAATCTTACAAAATCTTACCATATACGCGTTCTGATTGGGTGAAACCTATAATATCCATCCAATGGCTGATGTACAGTTGCATGATCGCACAATGTATACGATCTCTTTTGCCCGTTATAGGGCTCACACCTGTAAATAAAATGGAATGTCCCAGACCCCTTCACAAATTCGTACCAAAGATACCAAAATATATATGAAGAGAAAAATTAATTAAAAATCAGTGATGCAATTTGGCAAAAAAACTGAATAGCTGTAGATATTGAGTATGAATTCCTCCAAAAACTACATTTTGATTGGAAGATGACAGCTTTTCTGATGGAATTTGAGGGGACTATATTTCATTGGCAGCATGTACCGAAAATAGGTGACTTTTTGAGTGACGAGAAATCCTAGTCTGGCTTTGCGGACCTTGGACAGAGTTTGAGCCGAAGAACCTGCCTTGACAATTTGATGGATGAAAGGGTATATCTCACTTATTCAGGTTAGTGAATATGAAACACCTCATTTCTCCCAGCTATTTTGCAGAATTTTTTGAAATTTGAATTTTAATACACGTCTCTATGGGGATTTATTTACCCATGTGAGCCCTATAGAGAATGCACGTAATGCACACAAGTCAATGGGAAGTACTAGTCTAGTATTCATCCAACACAAGCTGTGCTGGTTTATGTTGATCTATCGTGTCAGATCCCTCCCTCCCCCCCCCCCCTCCCCCACCCAACACCCAACCCCCCCCCCTCCTCTACCCCTCCCCCAACTCTGCCCAACTACAACTTGTTTTCTTATTATGTTCTTGTGGTACTAGATCTTGGTAGAAACTAGTCATCAGTATCACACAACTTTGAATGATTGTGTCATTTTAATGTATGTCTTTGTTTGGGCTACCACTGAAACTGCTCAAAACACATCAAGTTAATCTGTTTGATAAATGAAAGTGTCTTACAGGATTTTGTGGGCAATAAGGTGATGATGACACCCCCTTAATCAAGGATAACTACCTGCATCTATGTATTTATGAAAAACTAATCAAAACTGAACGATTTTTTTGGGGGAAAAAACTCCAAAGGGCATCATTTTCAAAAGTGTCTCTTTGAGAAGCTTTATAACCCTTGAATGTGCAATTTCACATATGATGTAGGGGCAAATATCATCCAAAACACATTTATGATGTTAAAAAGTCAAATAAGAAATATGACCTCCACGATAGGCGCGGAGTCCGACATGGACAGGTTAAAAGAATTGCGCCCTCTCTAGGTTTGTCACATTGGCAATTTTAAAGTGAATACGAGGGAAATATCATGGACAGAACCCAAACTGGTAACGTTTGATTGTCAATGGAATCTTTTTTTTTTGGTGGTCATTTTCATCCATTTATCATGCTCAAACATTTAGGACAATGCAGAGCTGAATTCGGCCTCTTTCGTGGTAAAACACAGCAACATCATAATGATGATGATAAAAATAATAATAATATCAATAATCATAATACGAAGAAGGAGAAGTTGAATGATGAATCAGATGACGATGATGATGATGATAATAATAATAATAATAATATGATAATAAAAATAATGATGATGATGATGATAATAATAATAATAATAATAATAATAATAATAATAATAATAATAATAATAAAGTAAAAATTATAACGGCAATTATCGACTGAATTCGGTTGTTCTTGAGGAATGTTCACTCTGAATCCTCATTGACCAGACCAGGGAGCTCTTCGTGGTTTTCTATTAAAGGACATGAGTCCACCGTCAAATGCATGTGGATTGAGTGAATGCAGCAATATTATTAATCATTGTAGAACACAACAGTGAAATTTGGGGAAAATCCGACGATCAAAAGTTATGAATTTTTAAAATTTCTGTGCAGTCACTGCTAGACGAGAAGACCACTATAGTGTATAATGTCACATGCATAGGATGATAAGGAAAATAGAAAGAGAATTTCACAAAATTTTGTTTTTTGAAGAAAGTGCACATATCCTCGACTTGTCACTGACGTATGTTAAAGGTATATTAACATTCCCACTTCCTTTTGAAAGAGGCAAGTGAAGTGTTATTCTATATACCAGAAAAGTGGAAACAGGGTGACTAATCTCATTGAGTTTTCTTTTTAGTTTCTTTATCATTCCACACATTGTGACATCACAAACTGTTAGTAGTCTTCTCATCCAGCAGTCACCGAGCAGAAACTTTAAAGAATCCTAACTTTTGAACGGATCGTCCGATTTTCCTCGAACTCTCACAAATGTGTTCTAGTAATATTACCTCATTCACTCAATCCATATCTCTATGAAGACGAACTTGTCCTTTAATGCACCCAGGGTTTTGCCGGGGCAGCGAATTAATCAGGCCGCTGATGAATCCCGACGCCCCCAGGTCGTGACCTTTGACCTGCACATCATGTAGGCCTACATGCTGTTTATGCGATTGCTTGGGTTTTCACGTCAGCATATATTATGGTAAAAACATCAAATCCTTGTCCTAACCCTGGTGCTTCAGAATTGTGGTTGGATCTAAATAGTATTATATATATATATATATATATATATATATATAATTATATATATATATATATATATATATATAGAGAGAGAGAGAGAGAGAGAGAGAAAGAGAGAGATAGATATAGATATATATAGATAACATGAATAGATAAATTATTAGTATAATATTATGATTAAAGTATAATATGTATATGGTATGATTATATGATTGAATTGAAGAATAAAATTATGATATATAATTATAATAAGTTATAGGTGATTGAAGGAGGAAGGTTGGATGTCATGATAAATTCTGTGACATGTCTAGGTCAATATTGACGCCTTTCCAAGAATGGGGGAGGCATTAAGAAACAAACCAAACCAAAACAAAACAAAACTTTATTGTAATTGTAATGTTGTAAATCAAGGAAATCAAGGAAGTGTGTATTTCCTATTGTAATGATTATTATTCTAATTAAACTGTTTATATCATCAGGATTTACTTTTTATTTGTTTGCACTTATTCTGCTTCTCAAGTGAAAAATAAAAGAGAGATAATAAATTCATATTGTTGAATTTTCGGCCTCCTACGCCTTCTTCAGGAGTCTTGACAATACTCCTGAAGAAGGCGTAGGACGCCGAGAATTTGAGTCGAATAAACTCATGCTTTATTGGCCAAAAATGCATTACCTATTTGTCTCTTCATTTTTTTTTTCGTGGAGCTTATAAATAGAATCTCAACATGTTTGTATAATTATGATATATATATGTATCTATATATATATATATATATATATATATATATATATATAATATAATATATACATGGTCTCATATACATATATAGTCTAAAGTAAACTACAGCATAAGTTTTTGAAAATTAATGGTTTTATAAATCATAAAAGCGCTACATTTGCTTAGTGCAGGAGTTGTGACTCTTTCACGCACGGGACCTCCACATTTTTCTACATTATATCCTGTAGGGACACAATGTTTGGCTCTGGTAGTCTTACTAGAAGGGACGGGATGATTACACATACCGTTGCTCAAGACAATTATTGCAAATCGAACTCTGGTCATTTGGACCGGGAGACAGATGCCCTTTCGACCGAGCCAAATCTCTGCCCCGTTTTCTGACGATTTAAGAAGCACTGATAACCTTCTGATATTAAACACATTGAAGATTGATAAAACCTTCCAATCATAGCAAGTTATTAGGCATGCATGCAAGTGAGCAGATTAATTGAAGACCTGAATATAAGAAATATAACAATTTTTGGCCAAATTCAGTTTGACATGGGAAATTGTAGCTCATGCATGGACTCATCTTGTGTATAAATGATAAAGCCTAATTACCCCCGGAAGTGCCTGAAATGAATGAGTTAAATCTTATATGAATGTAAAAATTAAAGACTTGGGTTATTCTTACATTCATATTATAGCGCCCTCTCTCGTCATCCTCTCATCTCTGTAGCAGAATATCATGTATATGATTCAAAGAACGACCCAAGTCCATCACTCAAAATGGCCTCTCCACAATTGATGTAAATGTTAATTGTCATAATAATGTGTTCTAATTTGTATATACAATGTTGCCTTCCCATCACAGTTAGATAGAATATTATTGGACAAATACAAAAGATAATATGAACTCTTTTAAAATTTACTCGACATGGTCTTCCATGGACTTGGGTCGTTCTTATATTCAGATACTCAATTGTTATTTTGGAATAGTGCACAACTTTGTTTCCAGACATGTATTAACCTCATATACTACATCGATCACTATATTATCAATACAAGTTATAATTCCCGTCCTATACACTGATGAATATTGTTTTATTGTATGGGAGAAACAAATAGAATGAATAGAGACATTTAAATGTATTTTGTAGTATGTTCTGGAGTAATTGCCTTTTATTGTGGAAACAAAAACATTTGTTTTCAGTAAATGAATTGTGTCTCTTAAACAGGCCCCTGTTGATGGTGCTATCATGTTATCCGTTTCCAAACCTTTGCAGGACAAGACAGTCTATGATCAATAATCACAGAACACCACAATTCTGCATTCTACAACTGTACTTGTGGATACGTTATATTTCTTCCCTTTTTTAACAACCTATACTCTGTTTTGAAAAGGTAGGTTTTGAGGATGACAAAGAAAGAACGACATTCAGCAAGCTCTATTACATTCTGATTTTGGGCATTACTCTTATCAAAGTATGTTACAAGTATAGATTTAAAAAAAAACCAAGAAAACAATCAGAATTTGCCTCTTCTTTTAAAAAGAAAAAAAAAAACCTCGACAAAACCCCCTAACAAAGAGCTCTGAACTTAAAAAAAACAACAACAACAAAACAGTTTGAATTACATTCTAAAAAGTTATATTAACGAGGACACTGTCTATCTCATACAACAATTTTTAGTTACATTTTAAATGATTAGTGAGTTTGCCTTATACAGGCATTTATGCCGAAAAATAAGCGTTTTGAAAAATAATATTGTAAATCAAACATTCTGTCAATCTGAAATGACATTAAAATACGGGTCCGGTGTGAGAGAATAATATTACAACCAAATATACATAAGGGTAAAAGACCCTGATGCTTCATTGAATAATTAATTCAATTCATTGATTTATCTTTTTATTTATTCATTCATTAAACCATTCATTCATTCATTCTTTCATTGCTGTTACAGAGCAGGGGGCAAAGCCGGTGAAGCGGTAATTCCCGATCGCCCCAGGCCTGCCAGTCAATCAGTACGAGTGCGATGATATATCAGGAAAAAAAAAGGTTACTCCAACCTTTAACAAACCTTTAAAAATAGAAAATAACCCGAATGGTTAAGACTCGGGTGACATTTAAAGCATTCCTTGAAATATTAAAAGAACATCTTATCTTACACGAGAAAGTTGGAAAATCGTTAGATGAAATCAGATACATACAAAGATAAAAGGTAGGCCTACAGACGCGAAACGGTTGAGCCTTATACATCTTATCGTTAAGTATGAAAATGTTGTGGTTCGCTTGTGGCATAATAATCACCAAGCATATATAATCATTTCCTAAAGGTAATATGAGGTAACGTCATCTCTACAACACGCAAAACCATCTACAAGGTAAGGGAAAGTTATTCATCTGTCTAAAGGGAGAAGGACGCTGGACCCCGCTGGGTTGATCAATGCGCCTAGACTTAGACTAATAATTGGGAGTAAAGCCTTTATGAGCAGTGTCCCCTTCGCAGGTGTGACCATCCGCACTGAGAGTCACGTTCTCCCGGCACAGACAGGAATACGACGCCACACCGTCCACCTTCGGAGCCGCCACGCACAGATGGGAGCACATCGCGTTGTCATGGGAACAGGGAGCCGCATCATTGTTGTCGGGTTGACGGAGCGGGTGGAGGATTGCGAGGCCCATGGGGCCGTTGATTTCAGTGATGACTGCGGTCTGGTTCGAGCCGGTGAACTTGTCTGCACGCTTCACACTGTTTGTAGACCAGTCTGTCCAGTAGATGAAATCCTCAAACACTGTTATGTCGAACGGATGACTGACTCGATCCTCTCCACTGAGGATGACACGTCGCTTGCCACCTTCGAAATTTGCCATGTTGATACTTCTCGTGTAGGCGTCAACCCAGTATAGCTGCTCTAGGGGATGGTCAATAACAAGACCATTTGGCCAGCTGATGTCCCTCGAGACAATAATGCGCCGGCCGTCACCATTCGTACCCGCGCGCTCAATTCTTGGATGTTCCCCCCAGTCAGTCCAGAAAATCAGCCCTGATTCGGGGTCGACTGCAATGGCTCGAGGATTGTCCATCAAATCCGTCCTGAACAACGTGGTCTTCTTTGACCCCTCGTAGTTACAAACGGAAATTTCATGAAGTCCTACATCTGTCCAGTAGAGGAGGTCATTGACCCAGTCTACTGCTAATCCTTCTACATCCATTCTGACATTCGATGTTACCAAACGTGGTGAGGGCATCTTATCGGGAACAAATTCTAGCTGGTATATACCATCTGTACCTCCCCAGAAGAGACTCTTTGGTGAGACATCGTAATCCACGACCTTAGCTTGCAGATAAAATTCTGTAATGAAATCGATGTTGAAATCCGATGCATCAAAGATACGAATGTCTTGGCGGGTGGCCAACATGAGCTGGGGCCTACCAAACTCTGGTTTAGACTTACAGTGACCACGGCGATCCATTTGTTGTAAGACGTAGTCTTTGTTGCATTGGCAATCGTAGGATCCCACCCGATTTTGACAGATTTGGCTGCAGATGCCGGCAGGGAAATCATTACACTCGTCGACATCCACACAACGGCTCCCGTTTACCAACGAATATCCTTCTCGACAGTTACAGGTATGTCCATACGGACGATCGACGCACACGTGCTCGCACTCGCCATTGTTGACGTCACACTCATTTACATCACACACGCTCTCGACAAGCTCGTCTTCGCTGTTCGGGCAGTTTGCTACACCATCGCAAACTTGAGCCGTGGGAATGCAGTCACCGTTGAGACATGCAAACTGGGTGTGGTCGTCACAATCAGATGGGGTTGGACATTCTGCCTCGTCACTGGCGTCGCCGCAATCCTGAGCGCCATCGCACACCTTCGTAGCAGATATACAAGTTCCACTCGTGCACCTGTATTCGTTCATAGAACACTCATCAGTAGGCCTAGAGGTAGAGGTTTGGCAAATCAACGCTAACTCGTCGGAACCGTCAGAGCAATCGACATCCCCATCGCACTTCCACGATTTGTGTATGCATTCTCCATTCGAGCACTGGAACTCGGTGTCTAAGCAAGACACACTTTCAGGAATTCCGCAGAGTTCTTCACTCTCGTCAGATCCTTCAGAGCAATCGACATCCCCATCGCACTTCCACGATTTGTGTATGCATTCTCCATTCGAGCACTGGAACTCGGTGGCTAAGCAAGACACACTTCCAGGAGTTTCACAGAGCTCCTCACTCTCGTCAGATCCGTCTGAGCAGTCGCGGTCTCCGTCGCATGTCCATCGAGTCGGGATGCAGCGCCGTTCCCCGCTGCTGCACTGGAAGTAATTCAGACTACAAGTCTGTTCTTCACAGTCTTGCTCATCTGCGGAATTTGGACAGTCACTGTCTCTGTCACAGACCCAGTTTTTTGGGATACACTGCATTCCTTGACCGCAGCTGAAGTGTGAGGCCGAACAAATGACTGATTCACATCCCATTTCGTCAGACCCATCAATGCAGTCGTTTTGGCCGTCACACCGCCATCTACCTGGGATGCAGCTGACAGCAGCGGAGCCCCCTGCAGAAGTGTCAAGACATCGAAATTCATCCATGTCGCACTCTCCCTGGGCTTCGCTGCCGGCTGAGAGACTCAAAAGCATTGCTGCGATGAAAACGAGATGAACGGGTATCTCCATGTCCAACCCTATCATGCCTATATCCCAAGCGCAGATGTCAGAAGCTAATGTATCTGTAGATTTAGCTTTATCTGTAGGTTTGAGACGATGAGGGCGACCTTCAACAGAATTAAGAGAAAGTGACGCTGTGCTGGCGGCGGAATTAAGCCCTCTCCAGTCACGTACTGCAGCGGTATCACAGTTCGAAGCTCTGTTGACGACCGTAACTCTCTTTCCGTACCATCAAGGGAGTATAGAGATTACTTAATTGCCTGGGTAAATGAGCAGGGAGACAAACAAATATGTCATTATTCACATTATTAATGTAATCCTGCGTCGAATTGTTGTTTTTATTTTTTGTTACTAATTGACATAATGTTCTAAAAACGGCGATAATGCTGGCTCATCATGTCGAAATAGGGCAATTTGTCAGTTAGTTGATATTAAATATGTCATTGCCTGGCCATCATTTCATGAAAGTTGTCAACAAAAATCAAAACAAGACACCCCCGCCAACTTGTCAGGGCTGTTTAGTTTTTTTTTTTTTTTTGTTTATTTGTTCTAGGTCAAGTTCAAGTTTGTTTGTTTTTTGTGCAAGAGTTGCCCCAAAGTGGCATCAGAAACTTGCGCTGAAGGCGTTTTTTTCTTTTCTTTTTAATGGTTAGCTGATGAAACCCGGAAGAGGGGCCAAAAAAGATAAACTACCCCCACTAACATCTTATCTAACATCATGTTTTTCACAATGAAGTGAACCCCAAGTTCTATTTTGTTTTTGTTTTTTATGCAAGAATATATTCTTAACGCTCCTAACAGAGAAAAGAAATCTTCGCGGATGTTAACATAATAATTTCATCTCTAAAATCATCATACGTCTCACATCATAGGGGACCATACTCATAGTAAATCGAACCCAAATGCTGTTTATTTTTTTCATATTTAAGTAAAGCTTTGACGTGCCAAGAGGGTTATTTAAGCATTTTAAATAACATAAGGTGTTATGTTTGATAAGATAGGGCATGGGTGCGGGTTTCTATCCTCTCTATTTATCTACGAACCTGAGAATGGAGCAGATTTTCTTTTTGCTTTTCTTCCTAACTAGTCCTCTTCGAAGCAAATGACATCACATTTTGTAAACATGTGATTCAATGTCCGCTTAAAGGGACGCATATTTTTTCATTTGTTATTTATTTTTATTTATTTGTCTGCACCTGTGATACAGTATTGGACTGGCACTGTCAACTCGGCAATACAACATGCTTGTCTCTCTTGATCACATTTAATATAGGTGAGCTGCTCTCCTGTGATCATAACATCATGAGGTATGGTATACCACCGCTAACGTGACGACAATCTAAATCTCCGTAAAAATCCATATCATCTCTATAGCAGCACAATAATAACATGATGATGATCATGTCCCCACAAAAACCACCTTCATAATTTCTTTAAAACATTGCTCGACATTGTGTCAATGACATGTTAATTATGTGAGATAATTTTGGTGGTTGTTAGTGTTTAAAGGGAAAATGCGATTTGCAAAACGGAACAGAAAACTTACCTTTGGAGAAGACAGAGTATGTTCAACTTCATTCGCCATCAACTCTTCAACTCGCTTGATCGAATTTAGTCACTCCAGACTTCAATGCACAATTTCGACAGTGAAAGCCTGCGGTACATGACAACATATCCTGCAATCCTATATCAGCCTTTTCCGTTGTAACACACGGAAGTGAAAGTATATAACACTCGTTATAAATGCCATGCAGTAACCGGTCACGTGATGTGAAAAAAAAAGTGAATATGACCCATCATCAGGATATTGCAACATCCGATGGGTATCAACGCATGCTATTTTTTTTTTTCTTCTTCTTTCCTGTATGGGTTGTATAGGCCGTCATATAGGTTTGTGTGGAAGTCTGTCTCTATAGGCCTGTAACTCATTCCAACGAATAATACGAAAGAAGACAGTATATATACATATTTAGGCTAGTGACGGATCCAGGAATTCCGTAAAAGGGGGGGGGGGGGAGGGGGTGGGGACGTCAAATATTTCTGTTGCCTCTTTCGGATTTAATCAGCCGACAAGCAAAATACAAAACAAAACAAAACAAAACAAAAAACCTTCAGCACAACTTTAATTCTGTCTTTAAGAAATAAAGGGTTTTCGTTTATTTTTTTTTAAGGGAGGAAGTGCCCAGCCCCCCCCCCCCCCCACCCCCACGATCCGCCACTCTAGGCCTATAGATTTATACTCTTAATCGAAGGCTGAGAAAAAAACCAAGCATGAATGACAACATCCATTCATCAAGAACTGTATGCTGTCTCATATCCTTTGCTGATAACAAAAGAACACGATTTTCCTGTAAATTGAATTGAATTGAATGCATTTGCATCATTATCAAACCCGACAAAACAGTATCAAATCACCAAGATTACATAGCATTGTTTAAGAAAGGTAAGTACAATGATATATGAAAAGGAAATAACACAAGGATTGTATATGATTGAAGGAATAACGGAACCAAAGTCGGAAGACCAACCCACGATAATGGACGTAGCGGTTTGGCTATCATTCTATAATGTGTGATTCTTTAACAGCATAATAAGAAACAAGATTCTTGAGACATCGTGACGTGCATATAGATTAAACTATTTTAAAACTTATATTATTAACAAAAAATAAAAGAGTTGAAGATGTATGTTGCTGTGTGTGTGCGTCTGTAAGGGTGTGTGTGTGTGTGTGTGTGAATATGAAGACTGACAAACAAGGCACATTTTAAGGAAAGTGCAACAACGATATTACACAAGAAATAATAATAACAACACTGGAACAACAACAAAAACAACATCATGGACTATATCATCATGCAGATTGGTTAAAAGTATTCTCCGCAGATCTATCAAAATTTAAGCTCCGTTACGTGTTCGGAGGGGGGGGGGGGGGTTGTTAGTTTACAACAAGGAGAACTTAAAATCTGCAACTGCCCGCTTGTCATTTCTGAAGTCATGAGATAATGTAGGCATATTGTTCATGTGGTTGGGCCTTCAATTTAGGCCTATCATATCAGGGTTTTTTTTATTTAATAATTTTTTTTTTTCAAATGATAGAATTTATTGATTTCTCGAAGCAACATAATTATCCAGAGGATGGATGAAATACAAAATTAGTACTTCAACACAATATAAAGCCATTTCTTTGGTGCAAACAATTTAAACACTCATCTGTGTTCTTTTTTTTTCTTCAAATATTCAAGTAACTCCTTACTAGCAAAGATACAATAAAGGGTCGGGCATGGAAGGGTACCCAATAATGGAAACAAATGGCTGTACCCAACCAAAAATGGTTTGGCAGGGACCTACGATCGACAGCAGCTTCGCCTCCGTAGTGCAGAAAAGAGTATTATCAATTAACATAGTTATTCAATTCCATTTCGAAAATAGGACAAAATAACTCTTGGCAGTCCGAAAGCCCGCCCAGGCCCACCCGACATATATAGCGACATAGCATTTAATTTTGGCTGAAAGCGTGATTGCAAATATCGAAGAGGGGACACGGCGTCCTTCAAAGCGGTTTTACTCGCGTTTCCGTTTAATCTTTCCTATCCTCTGATTGACACTTTGGTCATGGCCAATCCCCATGCAGCCCGAGTATACAAACAACACTGTTGTTTGTAACAAATTGGCTTTGCGACCACTTCCGCTGGATGCAACTACGAGTATAATATAGGTTTTCCCGCTCAATGTCATATTTGTTTCACTCGAATTCATAGATGCATTTAATTTCAGACGCTATCGCTTAACGATCAATATCGTTCTTTCGAATTTTACGTCAGGTCACTGGAATTCATTTCGAGAACACGCGAATTAATTTATGAGCATCAAAATTCATTAAAGGGCAACATTATTTCAATTAAGATCGTTCCAATTTTCTTTTTCCTCATCCGATTTATTTTTAGAGAATTCAAATAAGCGATTTTTTTCTTACGACTTCGTTTACGTATTATACGGTTTGACATTTCATGCATTAGATTTCAAAATTCGTGCATTCACATTAAGAAAGTACCCCAGAGGAGCCAGTTTGGGCATTCAATTTCATTTTGTTGATTTCAAATTAATTTCATTATGTTCTTTCATAATTTTTAACAGATTTGTGGTTTACACGGTTGTGTGTTTCTTTATCTCTGTACGTATAATGGTGTCTGTCATATGTTTTTGAGAAACAGTCTTGAAGTTATTGATAAATATGACTTTGTATGCCATATTTCTCTATATATGTATTCATGAGTGCGACTTTTTTTCGCATGATTATAGATATTGATTTTATATGTATTTGTGTTCAATTATGTCATAATATATATATTTTTTCTTTTTTCAGCAGTTTCTCTTCTGCCGTCTTTTTTCTTTTCAAAACGAGAACATGACAACGTTAGGCCTATGTCTCGTAATGGATTATAATTATATATCTAGACATAATTGTGTTTTTTTTAGTTTAATATTTAATCTAGTTTGTGTGAAAATGGTGTGTTTTGCTTCTTTTTCATCTTTACATCCTTTATTTATTTTCATATGGGACTGACAGTCCAGGGTATACAACATCATGACATATTATCATTACTAGGACCCCGTTTACAGTGCGGGGCCGGGCTCGGCCGCGGCTCGGCCGCGGCCGAGCCCGGCCTCAATTGCGCGGCCGAGCCTCGCAATTTTGTCCGTTTACACTGTTGGGCTCGGCCGCGCTTTCGATTCAAACCTTTCATTATTTGGTCGTAGTGGCGCTCTGCTTGTAAACTAACGCAATTTGGTATCAAAATTGTCTGGTTTTCAAACCCTTTGCCAACTGAATTCCGTGGCGACGAAGTCGCCGTTCGGGCAAAGGCCTTTGCCGAAGGAAAAAATCATTTGCAGGACAAAACCACCTTAAACTATACTAGTTTTCGACGTTGAGGGGGTTAATATCCTGAACAGCGAAAGATGTAAGGCAGAGGGTTTGGAAGCCAGACTAAAACTGGCCGCGCATTTGGCCCAGTTTGCGTTTACACCAAGAAAAGGCCGGGCTCGGCCGCGGCTCGGCCGCGGCCGAGACCACCTCCAGAGCGAGGCCAAATGCGAGGGCAATTTTGGCCTCGCATTTGGCCTTTTGCGCGTTTACACTGAAGCGGGGCTGGACTCGGCCGCGGCCGAGCCGCGGCCGAGCCTCGCACTGTAAACGGGGTCAAAGTCTGGAACTATGGAAAGATGCATCTTAAATTTAATGCACTTATTTAAAATATGCTTGCCCTTTTATGAATTTGAATGAATGAACAGACGTCTAGGAGTACGCTTGTGAATTTGAATGAACATTTCTTAACCTTAATGCTTTTTATTTGAATATGAATGATTTGTTTAAATTTTCTTGTGAACAAATTATACATTAGAACGAAGAAAATTATTTTGTATTAGCACATTCTTGAAATCGTTTGCTTTTACTTAAATTTTGGGTGACGCATTCGCAGAATTGTTTGCACCGAATGTAAAATGAGAATGAAAGAAAAACGAATTTGAAAACTCATTCCTTAAATTGTAAGATTGTTTTCGAACTTTGCATGCTTCATTCAAATTTGTCTTCGCAAGCATAACAAATTCGAAGGAAAGAAAACAAATTTGAATGCTCATTTCTTAAATCGCATGCTCTTAATGCAAAGTCGCCTGATCAATTTAAAGAGGCTCTTGCACGAATAACGAATTCCATGGAGAACGCAGACATTCATGCAGATTTTTAAGATTTTCCCGTTACATTACTGTCCGTGGTGTGTGTGTGAGTGTGTGTCTTATGTGTGTGTGTGTGTGTGTGTGTGTGTATGTGTGTCAGTGTGTGTACTTCTGTGTGCAATACTGCATGCAATGCTTGAGTGTACACTTGACGATTGCTTGACATGCGTTGCTTTGTACTACATGTATATCATGTTGCTTTGTTTTTCTCTCTTTTGTTTTGCCTTGCATGCTTTTTTGTTGCATGAGTGTAAATGCTCGATAGTGTAGAAAGATTGTACCATGCAGGGTACACACACACACACACACACACAGACACACGCACAAGCATGCACAATATTACGCGGTCAAGCAGGGAAGCACTGTTCGGGCATCCGTCCCGCTTCATCATGAATATTCATCAGGCAGTAAGATTGAGTGCACAGAATGCTGGATAGGTGCCATATAGAATGTAAACACGTATCGCCGGAAATGTAAAAATCTCAAAAAAATGCATCAACGGGAATTGTAAAAACGTCTCGCCTGGAGATGGAAAAATGTTAAGTTTTGCCAAGAAATGTAAAAACGCTGCAGGGAAATGTAAAAATCATGTATTTCAACGGTATTACGTACCATTGGTATAAAAACATGTAGATGATGAATATTCATGGTGAAGTGGGATGGGTGCCCCAACAGTGCTTACCGGTCAAGCAGTACACCAACACGTTCCACACATACCATACGCACACAGAGCTCTTCATCCCCACCCACACCAGTGGTGGATCAAGAGGGGGCGCATCGGGTGCGCGCCCACGTTCAAAATTTCTTTCATAATTTCTTCTTCGGGAGAGTTGGAGTCTCTGTAGATTTGCTAGAAAAAAAAAAAATGACTGACATTTCAACTAATCACTTCATTCAAATGCCTTCATGTTGAATCTCATTTTACAGAAATGGGTTAGGATCAAACATTTGCCTACTTGATCGTTAGAAAGGTCCTCAAAGTCTTTGGGCAGTCCACGTCTCTCGTTTCTTCAAATTCAGCACAACCACTGTGCCACATAATTTTGACAACAAATAGCAACAGCACAGACACATACACACATTACACAATCCAGAGAAATTAGCATGTTGTTTGTTTCTTTAGGCGATATGAAAAATTATATTTTATTCCACGTCGTAACCGTCGTGTATAATAAAGTACTTGAAACACACAAAGATTCCCTAAGCCATTACAAGACAAAGAGTAAAGATAAAATTTAGAGTATTTGATACTATGACAAAGACTATATCCTCAGTCTTATTGTCTCTTACGTATTCATTTCAAGCATTATATAATACGACATTCAATTCTCACTGCATCATTGATTTCCTGTCCAGTCACACGTACACCTACACTGTAGGTGTGTGAATGGGTACTTAGTTGGGGTAATGAATATTCATGTTGCGAAATATTCATGAAGTCAGATTCTTCAAGTGAATTGTATTGTCACATACGCCATGTAGTTGGTGGCAATGAATATTCATGAAGTTGGAATCTTCAGGTGCATTGTATTGTCACATATACGACAAAGTTGGTGGCAATGAATATTCATGTTGTGGAATATTCACATGGTTACAATCAACATTCTACAGGTACGTTGTACCATGAAGTACACAGCTGGGAGCAATGAATATTCTTAATGACTATTCATGCAGAAGAATTTGAATAATTCGCATTGTAAAGAGGGAGTATGGCTGCAGTGCTTCCCAAGAAATGGAGTTTGTTCACTATACGATGTAGACCTACATGTATCGTCTGATACAGTGATATCTTGTTATAAAGCAGTCAGATATAACAAAATCCTCTTATAACAAGGTGATTTTGCAGGTCCTGACTCTACATAATCATTTGTTTCTGTACCCTGATGTAACAAGAAACCTAATACAGTGCACTCCCGTTATAACGAACACAGTTATAACAAAATCCCGGTTACAACGAAATAAAAATCCAGGTTGCAAAATTATTGGCTCTATGTTTTTATATTGTTTATTTGTTCGGTTATAACAAAATTTCGATATAACAAAAGAAAAGGGCCAGTCCTGAGGACTTTATCATAATGGGAGTCCACTGTATTATCTTTATATACTTTATTGCTCAACCATGACGAAATTTAGATACAACAGAATAATTTAAGACTGCCGGTCTGAAAAGTTCATTATAGTGGTAGTTGCTTGTATTGAAGTTTGATCTGTTTTACACTGTAACATTGCTACAGAAGCAACTAGAAAGCACTCTGAGAGCGCAGACCTCTGCCAAGCAGCACATTTCCGCCCCATTGCACACACGCTGAAAATCACCCAATTTTGCAATATAGAAGCCTTTTGTTTACGTCATCAGCTTCCAGCTGAGCGGCGCCTTGGCCAAGCACAGCACACACTTATTGGTGCCCATATGCAAAAATCAAATATATGCAGCTTGAACTACCAAGTTCATTGACCCTTATCTGCAAAAAGATATAACTGGAGACTAGCCCCGATTTTTCTCTGGCAAGTGTCTACAGGAAATGCACATTACAGCAAAATAAGCACGTCCACTATGGGATAAAACACTTTTGCACAGATTTCCAGGTGTGTTCAAACTCATCTTCAAAATGTCTCATCATTGCAGGTAATGTGCCAGGTTGAAATCACTTAGAGGACATGCATATGAGAGTCAAATCCAAAATTTGTCCCAACTTTGGGTAGCCCTGTAACATTTTGCACCCTAAAAATCTGCACTTTTTTTTTATGAGTTCTCATAAAATCGAACAATAATAAGTATGCACAGTTCTGCTTCTGTCCTGGATGAATGAATGTGTGATATCATTTCCTTGTACAGGGGGCTTAGATTCTTTTGTGCAACGAAGTCTGGATACTCTTCATATTTCAAAACATGTAGATTGCACTCCTGGAAAATTCTGACGAGGTTCCAACCTGACATAGAAATTACATTACAGAACATTTGCCATCAAATATAGGCAATCTTTATCATTTCAATGTGAAATATTTTCTAGTGTAACAATTTCGGTGCATTTTGAGCAACATGATGCCATTGCAAAAAAAAAAAGAAAGAAAGAAAAAAAAAAACAGAAAAAAGCTTGCAAATATATTTATTAAAGTGAAGTTTATGGCATGTGAGTGCAATCTTACTTTAATACTCAACAAAGTGTAGGAGCTTAATCAAGCAAAATGCATTTACATTGCAGTTTGAAAAAGAAACAACTTCTCTACACAAATATCACTTCAATTCATATTGCCATTATGTTCAAATTGTGCTGCATATTAAACTTAGCAAAAATACTGATCGCAGAAGAAGTAAATCTTTAGAAAAAGCAATGTGGCAATTTGCTTCGAACAACACTCTATCAGATAAAGGTGTGTGAGCGGTGAAATGAAATCCCAGGACGTCATTTTGGCAATATGATTTCTGGCATTTCTACAAATGACATTCAAAGCTAAAAAGATCAATCAAACTACCCTGTAGGAACGCATGATGGCATACATACATATACACTTAAAAGGTCAAAACGTTGCAAATTTCTGAGCTTCCCGTGAGAAACAGACTCCAGTAGTGCGTCAATGCACTTAAAATGTATTTGTTGAGTGTGAGTGTGTGTGTGTGTGTGTGTGTGTGTTCATCCTGTAAGTCTAGGCAACAAATATTGAACAGTCAAAATAAGCTTTGCTGTGTAATCTTAAAATTTCAAATTTTGGTTTCTAACGTCCATTAAAAGCACTGACCACAAACTTGGCAAAATTGTACTTGGCACATTTTATTCTGAAAAAAACAACAACATGACAATGGGTGCATCAATCATGTGTCCCCAAAAACAACATTTCTGAAGCTCGATCCTGCATCTTAACCCTTATCCCACCGGGTGTTTTGAGGGACTTGAAACCACCGGAGGGGTCTTCCCCCCCCCCCCCCCCCCTCCAGATCTCGGTCGTGGATCGCTCGATCCTCGCGAAAATTTGCACTAAGGTAGAGGCCAATGTAATCTACAAGACTGTATAGTTAGATTTTTCAGATTTTAATTTCTGTATTTTATATTAATCAATTTATGCTAATTTATGCAAAAATAATTTTTTTTTGCTTATAAATAAAAAAAAAAAAAAATAAAGCTCCAAGACTTCTAATTTTTAGTGAGCATATACTTTTCAATATCCTCAATAATATTGAAGCAAAAATTCGGCTTCATAATTATTTCTTATGTATTTCATTGTTTATTGAAATGTATTTCTTTGTTTTTCACTTTTTGTTTTTGTTGTTTTTTCATCAAAATTTGTCACAGAAACTTTTTAAAGCAAAATCAGGCTAAAATGAATCATTATCAGCCATTGAAAGTAGAAATATCTATTTTTATATTCTGAATTAATTGCAAAAACACAATTTACATTGGATTTGTACACAAAGGCAGGTTTTTGAGCAATTTTTGGGTCGACAATTTTTTTTTCAAAGGGGCGTGGCTTCAAAACGGTATGCCCGGGAGCGACAAATTTGGTCTCAAATGTTGCGCGATACTTGTAAGAAAAAAGTCATAAAATGTCGCGGTGAGAGCATCATGCGTTGCGGAATAATCACACGAAACGTCGAGGGGGGGGGGGGGCAAAATGGCCCGCCTGGTGGGAATAGGGTTAATATTCCAATCTTGATCAATCACTGTTAATATTTTGATAGGCTGAATAAACAAACGTCTCTTTCAGCTCATTATAGCAGGGTTTTGCTGTATTAAAGGATGCTCCATGTCTATGTCTACACTGACATGGATGTGTTGCATATTTAAAAGGATGGTCTAGTATTGGGGTTGAGGTGAGGATTCAGCTTTTAACTTTTTGTGAGATACTTAAAAAGCACTTTATGAAAGGTTAAAGAGCATACAATTTTAAGAGGAATCCAAAGTTTACTCGATGAAAATTGGTTTTGAACTGGTTGAGATATCCATAAACAAAGTAAAACAAAGTGAACATAATAGAAGGTGGGTGCCACCTTTTATTAGGATCGCTTTGTTTTTGGATATCTCAGCCACTTCAAAACATATTTTCATCAAATAAACTTTGAATTCCTCTCAGAATTATATGTTCTTTAACATTTCATAAAAGGTTTCTCATTATCTCAAATAACAATCATCAAAAAACGTAGGAAACCGGAAGCCCCATCTCAACCGAAACTGTACCATCCCTTTAAAGTTTTATGGCGCAAAACGGTGTGAGGATGACAGCCATTAGATTAATGAGAACAAGATGTATAAGTCAGAGCTGGTATTGAAAAATGGTGACATATAGAGTAACTGTCATATCTTTATCTCTGACGCATAAGAGTTAAATGGAAGAGAAAGAGCTGAAAGTAGACAAATTTCAGCTGTAATGATGACATATCCCATTACTGGTGAAAAAAAAAGAAGCAAAACCCACACAAGATGAGATAACTACTCATGAAGCATACTAAGTAAAAAGTAAAAACAAAAACAAGCACACCTGTTGACAGAACTCTTGGAGTTGAGACAAGAAAGAAGAGGACAAGAAAAGCAATGTGTGGGCCAACACATGGTGTTACATAAGCACTTGCCTGATTGTCTGGGGCAAGTGAAAAATCAAAGTTGGGCAAGTGTTTCAGAATAACGAGACAAAAACTGTTTGCCCGAATTGGGCAACCTAAAAGTTTTGAAGCCACATCTTTTCACTTTTCCCCCATCAATCCCGTGAAGTCAACCATACAGAAGCCCAAAGATTATATGACTATTTAATGATGCAGCATGCCTTAATTTCATTTAAGCAATTTTACAACAGTTATGTGAAGAAGCCCCAATGCAATGCAACACCAGCGCTCAATCAAATCAAGTTTGTTACTCCATAGTGTTTAAGTTCGTGAATCAACATAAGCTCTTCATTTAAATGATTTGTGTTTCATCAAGCCCTTGACTTGCAAATAATTTTCTATATCATTTTTCTCATATTTTTGGACTTTCTTTTTCGGGCAAGTGTTCTGCAACAATTTGAAAATCTGCTTGCCCTACCAAGCAAGTTTCAAAAACAAATCACATAGCACCCTGCAATGTATATGAAGTTATGACCAGTTCACAAACCTTCAAAATCTCCTTGAAAGTTGATTTGAGGGGAACAAATTTTACCTACGATGGACAATGTACTTAAATTTTGGCTCAAAGAACCCCCGGAATCATGGGCAAGAATTCAACATTCTTCACATTCTCCCTATTTTTTCTCTTTTTCGGCGTAAAGCAGACAACTGCAGGTTACGTTGAATTTTACGAAAATGGTAGTCAATTTCTCATGGATATTATGACCATGGGATACATGCTGTGATATACTGTAAAACGGGATATTTTTGCGGCATGAAATTTTCGCGAATTGGAGTCCACGGCCTTCTTCACGGCATGAAATTTTTGCGAGTTGCCCCTAACATTCAATGCATGTAGTGTATACAGGAACTTTCGCTTTCATTTTGATTTCGCGAAACTTGGCTGTCGCGAAATTTGCTAGCTTGACATGAACGCAAACATTCCTCGTTTTACAGTTGATGATTTTGTAAAACCTGTGATCTTTTAAGGCTAGAGCTTTGACCATTTCGAAAGGCTATCATTTTCCCAATGCCAACAAATTCACTGTAGAATCATCACTATTACTCTTAATCCAATTTTGCAAAATTGTAAGTCATTACTACCATTAAGAGTGTGTGTGTATGTGGGGGGGGGGGGGTCTTTTTTGTACTTTATCATGATTAGGTCAAAAAAAAAAAATTGTTGCATTGGCGTAACCCGCCCGACCCTAAAAATTCCGCCGACCCCATGTTTTTTTATTATTTTTTTTTGCTATCGATATCAAATATCTTGTTGATTGCGATCGCGATCTCACAAACCCGGAAGTGGAAACGGCTCTGGGGATATCGGATGTACGAGGGAGAGATCTAGCGCCTCGCATAAGCCTTCCTTGATCAGTACGTCATCTGTTTCCAACACGGACACATACTCTAACAAGATTTATTCAGTGTATACGTAGCATTCAGACTGCGATGTATTGTGCACAGTTTTGCCATAGGTTTCTTGTGTGGAGAACTTACACGAATCTGTATATGTGGGACTGTAATAGAGATCGCCGTGTGCGATGAAAAGATCGTACATATGGGTCAATTTGCATCTATCTTATCTATTAAAGTCAAAATAGTAAAATATGAAGTGAAAACATTCAGGATAGGGATTTCAACATCTTTAAATTCTGTGAAGGGGTATAATTCCAGTAATATCGGCCTCATAAATGATTTGTAGAATAGATGAACACAGCACATTCTGTGCAGCAGTTGTATGTTACTGAGCTGAGCACGAGTTTTACACGTAAAATGCAGGTAGCAAAAAAAAAAAAAAAAAAAAAAAAATCCGCCCGACCGACCCTATTTGAAAATCTCATGTTACGCCAATGCAACATTTTTTTTTTTTTTGGCCTTATAATTTGTTAAAAAGAATTTTATGAACTTAATTGCATTTCACTATATATGCCAAGATATGAAAATAGTCTGAATGTGGAGTGTAAAAAATATTGTCTGAAAAATCCAAACTGGAATTCCCACACACATTCATAGGCTCTGCATTAGCAGACAAAATCTGTGCCTATTTTAAAGCAAAGGGAATTAAAGGGGCAAACCTCTCACTGCATTTCATGATTTTGCAGGATGTCTTTTGGCTAGATTGCTTTTAGCTGTTTTCCACACTATTCTCTGGAGGAGAAATTGAAAAAAAAAACAAATGAATTTCAAGTGGAAAGTTATTGCCAAACATGAACTGCCTTTCAGTAGATTTGATTAGACAACAGAAGAAGTGTCATCAGTTGACACAACGATGCTGTATGAATAGTCTTACATTCCTTGCCATTTAAATGCACCCACCTCACTTACCAAATTTAATATCAAATGAACTTGGAAAGATGGTTCAAAGAATCCAACCGAAACAGCACATCAAAGAATTGAAAGTTTTCTCTACTCTTTTTTGCAGGATTTAATGTCTATTATTGCTACATACTAGTACCTATGATGATAATTAAAGTGAGCACTTCTCACGGAGTAACAGATGCCATTAACATTAACCTAGTTACACCAAGTCAAACCCTAAGACTCGGTGATACGTTCTGGTGTGACGGACTGCTACGTTAAGATAAACTTTGCCAACCGTACGAGAGAGGCCTGTTACTATGGCGACTGGCTCCCACCACCAGTAAGCTGCAGGACGTTGCACTGGATGGTGCGCAGCCGCTCCACGGCCGGCTGAAAGTCTGGCTGCAAGTTGAGCGTAGACTGGTAAAACTCCAGAGCGAGGTCCCACTGACCCTAAAACAGG
Source organism: Diadema setosum (assembly GCF_964275005.1). Taxonomy (NCBI): domain Eukaryota; kingdom Metazoa; phylum Echinodermata; class Echinoidea; order Diadematoida; family Diadematidae; genus Diadema; species Diadema setosum. The sequence continues at coordinate 35,026,294 of NC_092696.1, read as the reverse complement.
TGGCAGGAAAGAAATAAGAAATTGTGGATTCAGAGAAAAGAGAGGGAACAAAAAATTCTCTGAATTAGTTTAGCATTATTTCTTTGTCCAATGATAGCAAGGAACTACTTGCCCCCCCCCCAAAAAAAAAAAAGAAAGAAAAAAGCTCAAAATAAATACAATATATCATGACAAGTCATAAGAATATGGGCAATATCATTGCGATATCACTGCAACTTCGCTACTTCTGCAGGTGGAATAATTGGTGGTGTTAGTGTCAGGTGTGTTTTTTTTTTTTTTGATGGGGGAATCTGTGCTGTACAGAACTATCACACAAATAACAGCATGCAAATACTCTAAGAAATGGATCTGTAAAAAGAAAAAAAAAATGATTAAGAGAAAGAAAAAGGAGGAGAAGCAGAAGAAGAAAAAAAGGAGAAGAAGAAGGTGAAGAAGAAGAAAAGAAGCAAAAGAATGAGGCAGACTTGAGGAAACAGATGAAGGAGAAAAAGAAACAAAGGAAGGAAAAGAAGAAGAAAAGAAAAATCAAAAGAAAGAAACAAGAAGAAGGAAAAAAGGTGAGGCAGAATAAAAAGAACAAGGTGATTCTGACCCCTGTTACACAGGAAAGGCGGCCTATGGTCATCCTGAGGCCGTCCTTTGTGGACCGTTTACACATGAGCTTCGGGGCCGGCGCAAGCGACAACGCTCCTCATGGACCCTGTTTACACATGGACCGTTCTCACATCGCCTTTACTACATTGCCACAGGAACGCCCTTGAAGTAAACAAACATTTCGCTCGGTAGATTTGGTTTTGATATTCTTTTGTGCTATCACCCCTGCCGAAGGTCGTGTGATCAGTCAACCGCAGCTCTGAAAGCTGGCCTTGGGCCCGATACCATTTACACATAGCTGGGGCCAGCCTGTGGCTGGGCTGAGGCCGGCCTCAGACCACCTCCAGAGGTGGCGTGAAGTGGAGTTGGCCTGAGGCTGGCCCCAGTTTTTTGTAACAGGGGTCTATGATGAAGGGGAGGGCCACAATGAGGACAAACAATTCTCAACCAAGCCTACCTTGGAGGAGTAGATGTTGGCAAGGGTGAAGTGATTGATGACGAGTTGAGGGGAGATATCGATCGCCATCCGAGCCACCGTCACTGCGTCATCGTGCATCCCGACGCGGTGAAAGATGTTAGCAATGCTCACCAGAGCCAAATCCTACGTATGAGAGGCACATTTTGGAGGTTAATCACAAACAGTCATAAGTCCATTCCGAGTCGGTCTCGTTGGTGACAAAACATTAGAATATTTTGAAAGACATGTATCATTAAAGTAAGGTCTAAACTAGTTGACCAGTTCATACTTCCACACTGTGCATGAGTAGAAAAAGGTCTTTGTACCAAGAGGCATGTTGGTTTGTATATTCCCAGAAATAAGCATCTGTGATGTAACGAGTTTTCACACAATCCGTATGAACAGTGGTTGCTACCACATCCATCCGACAGCAAGAAAGTGTTAATCATAGCCTGTTTCTATATTTTACAATATTAAAGGAAAACAAGTTTGTTAATCAATGCAGTTGCTGCAAAATAATGAAATGGATGCTTCCCCATTTGATGACTGATGGACCATTCTAGTCATCTGGTTTATGCAAAATCATTCTCTGTCGGATCAAATATTTAACAGACTGTTATTCTGGGCAACCTTTACACAATTTGTTGCTTTACCAACTAGTGAAGTGCCTTATCAACTGCGAGAAAAAGCAAGGTCATTTGTACCAATGTGCACATCTTGAAAGCTGATTTCAAAGCAGCTTATTATGCGGAGGATGACAAGAATTAAATTGTGCTGAAGTGGTCTTTGTGCTCTGAAATCTTAAAAAACACCAAACAAATGTACATGTTGAGTTCTTTGCAATTGTTTAGCTTACCATGACATTACAATGTATATCTTAATTGTATGAAGTTACTGTAAAAGTGGATATTTTCGCGCGACTAATTTTTCGCGCTAGGCCGGGTCAGAAGAGTTTCGCGTGTTTTTAATTCCGCGGAATCAAGACATTACGCACAGGAACGTATGGCAAGCAAAAATATTCGCGTGTTTTTATTTTCGCGCTAGTTTCTGGTTGCGCGAAATGCGCGAAAATTTCAACACCTTGAAAATTTCCACTTTTACAGTATAAGACACATTTAACTGATTTTGGGGCGATGCATTATACTGAAAATATAACATCTCATCAAGTCTGAATTTGGCGAAATATGTGTAATACATAATTGAGACAATTCCATTAATATCGATCAAATTTGATTCTGCTTTACTTTCAGCAAAACTCCATAAAATTCAAAACCTCTTACAACCAAGTACTTAAGATTATACTGTGCACATTACAGATGCACATACATAACACTTCAATAATTACGATATCTGCAAAGAGAGAGAGATGGATATATGGGGTGGGGAGGGAGAATGTATGCCAAACTTGCAAATTTGCAAACTTGTAGCATTCCTACCTTCATTGAGGATGGCGCATAGTGCAGGGCGTGGCGGAGGCAGTCAAGGGCGTTTTCAGACTTCCCTTCAATTCGCCAGTAGAGGGCAGCCATGTTGGTGGCAACCCACGATTCTGGGTCCTGACCGAGGTTAAGAGAAAAATGTATGAATACAATAAAATATAATGCATTGAGATGTTTCATCAAGTCCATTTTCAAGCAAAGTTTCAAGCAGTCCATCCCTTTCCATGGTATGTGAAAATTGCTTTCATGTAATCTGCACATATTTTTACCATTATAGATGATCAGTAGAGTAAAATAAGACTGTTCCCTTTAACCCTTTCTGTGCCAAGAATTTTGGACAGTGGGTACAACCCTTCGGGGTTTTCTATGTGAATTGGCACGCAAAGCAAACTACTGGTTAACAAAGAGTCCCTGAAATCCCCCTTCTCATAGCAAACTACAGCCACACTTATGTCCCATATGAAGGTCAGTTTATGGTCACTCACACCATCAGATCGATTTTCTCCCTGCTGAAGAAAATATCTGCCGTATATCTGCAAACCTTTCACACATTTCTATAATTTTCCCTGACATGTGTCCACACCGTCGTCTTGTACATCATCGGCTTCATTAATATCATGATCATTACCACCTCCACAACCATCTTCATCTTCATCATCATCATCATCATCTTCATCTTCATCATCATCATCATCATCATCATCATCACCATCATCGTCATCATCTTTATCGTCACCATCATTGTCATCACAGTCACCATCATCATCGATATCATAATTATCGTCACCATCATTGTCATCATCATCATCATCATCATTGCCGTCACCATGGTAACCACATCCACCATCCCTCATCCTCACCTTTTTCAGTGCTATGGCAACCCGGGCTCCGACTTCATCCACCGACATGTGACCTCCATGAATAGTCTGCATCACCTGACAGAACAAAATCAAAGAGGTGAAACATTAGTAAAAGATATTCATATTGAAAATGAAAATCGCATGAAGATAAAGAATTGAAATATTTTCCCCCTGATTTGATATTGTCATTTTATTTCATCCCCCTCCCCATTTTCACGTTGGTTTTATTCTCTCTCTCTCTCCATTTTCCTCCATTCTTCCTCCATTCTAAAAGGGGACTACATCACACAATTATTTTGACATACAGTAAATATCACCAGATGCTTCAATTTCCCCCCCCCAAAAAAAAAACAAAAAACAAAAAACAAAAAACTATGTACCTGACGTTTTTAATGAGAATGCCATTTGTGCATATGATAAAAAAAGGTATCCTGAACATTTGTAGTTTGTATTTGTTGATAACTGTATGAAAATGATATCCATACAAGCAAATCAGGCTTAGTCATTCATAAATTAATTAATTTGCTATTTTACTGCCATTTTAGGAAAATCTATAGCCAAGCAAGTCAAGATATCATAAAGGTAGTGCAACACTTACAAATGAGTAGCAAATTTGTTTTAATTGCACAATGAAATGAGTTAAAAATGGACATTCAGACACTAAAGCTTGGTATAGGATAAGTCACTTACATCTAGAAGGACACAAAAATGAAATTACTTGGTTCATAATGACAAATTAAAGCATTTTAGGGTTTAGGGTTTTGGTTTTGATTGCGATTATTCAATGAGAAAGGTCCCTGCTATAATTTTCTTCGTGTTAAAGTTGTTCGAACCTCCTTGAGACCCTGTTCAGCTTCATAATTTAAGTCCCTGCGCTGGGCCATTGCTGGGATGTGGTCCAAGGTGTGCATGCTGATGGGCTCATCTGGTTTGCAGTACGGCTGAATCTCAAGTTCTTCCCGTGTCAGCGTTGTTGTGAAGTCCATGTATTCTTCAAGTCTGGGGGTGAATATTATGTCTCTTCATGATAACGAACTTAAATTCAATGAGGTGTATATGTGGCTTGCAGACTTACAAAGTGAAAATCCACACAATGTTTGGGTAGAATCCAGTGCATAGAGTAATATCAAACAAACATAACTAATGGATGCTTCATCAATATTACATACAAAAGAAAAAGAATTTGGGAGTTTCAAAGCTGTTGAATGTTTTCATGAAACTGAGAATCAATTATCTTTAAATTTATATGTACATATAATTTGCCCTGTTTTATTGCAAGGATATTAAACAAAAATATGAATGAAAGTCTGGAAACATTTAAAGTTAGATTGTCAAAATCAGCTTCCCAAATTTGACCCTTTCCCCCCTCCTTTTATCATCTCAGTCTGCCTTCAGACAGGTAAAATGGTCATGTGACTGCATATCATCGATCAGGTGACATAAGCTTGTATCTCAAATGTTGGTGATTTTTTTTTTTTTTTTTGCTTGATCATTAGATAACTGATTGGTCAAATAATGTCCTGTCCAAATCCTAGCTGCCATACCCCCAAAATTAAGCCACCATGGCATGTCAATGGAAAGGCGATCCCATTTACTACAGTGCTTGGCTGCCATGTTTTGTTTGTTTGTTTGTTTTTTAATGCTCTCCTGAACACTTTGAATATTTGAGATACAAGGTCTTGTCACTCCAAAAACATTAAGTATCACCACAATCCTCTCTAATCAGGCCCCGTTCTCCTACTATTGAGCCTAGCCATTTGTTAAGGTTCTTTTGCTGTATGGTGAAGAGAGCTCAGCTGAGTGGGGTTGCGCGAGGGCCTATTGAGATTTGCTTCCCATCCTTATGTTAGCCCTTTGAATTCTGACTTTTTCTCCCAATTTCGGGGGCACAAGTCGACCAATCAGTGTGTCTGTCTGCCAGAGCCCGATTTGCATACGGTAAATGCCTGCCACAGACCCCTACTGGTGGTCAGTGATGCATGTAAACAGGCTGGACAATGCCAAGGCGAAGGATGTGGGGAGCACACCATTCCATTGGCCCACTGGAACCCATTAATACTAGTATGACAATTCAGTAGGGAGATTGTGTACTGAATGATTATATTGTGAAGCAGATCCAAAAAGGCTCTCGCGCTGTCGCACTCGGCTGGGTTCACTTTACTCAACCTTTAAAGCCACCATACTGTGAGAGAGTCTTGACAAAAGGCTCTGAGCCAGACTCTCACCCCCTCCAGCGACTCACCTTAAGTCCTTGGCAGACACTGAGACCCAGGTGGAGTAGAACGCCTTGAGGTTCAGCCGTCGGAACGTGCCACACTCCTCCACCGTAGGCCACACCAGCTGGGTCTGGGACAGTAGCTTGTGGACATCTGGACAGGGGGAGACAGGACAGAGAAATGTTGCTGTCAGAGTAGTAGTGGTAGTGGTAGTGGTAGTGGTAGTTGTAGCAGTAGTGGTAGTGGTAGTTGTAGTAGTAGTGGTAGTGGTAGTGGTAGTGGTAGTGGTAGCGGTAGTTGTAGCAGTAGTGGTAGTGGTAGTTGTTGTAGTAGTAGTGGTAGTGGTAGTGGTAGTGACTGTAGTAGTGATAGTAATAGTAGTAGTGGTAGTGGTATTAGTAGTGGTAGTGGTAGTGGTAGTAGTAGTGGCGGTAGTAGTGGTAGTGGTAGTGGTAGTGGTAATGGTCGTGGTCGTCGCAGTGGTAGTGGTTGTGGTCGTCGCAGTGGTAGTGATAGTGGTAGTGGTCGTGGTCGTCATAGTGGTAGTGGTAGTGGTAGTGGTAGTGATTGTAGTAGTGGTAGTAATAGTAGTAGTGGTAGTGGTAGTGGTAGTGGTATGGTCATGGTCGTCGCAGTGGTAGTGGTCGTGGTCGTCGCAGTGGTAGTGATAGTGGTAGTGGTCGTGGTCGTCATAGTGGTAGTGGTAGTGGTAGTGGTAGTGGTAGTGATTGTAGTAGTGGTAGTGATAGTAGTAGTGGTAGTGGTAGTGGTATTAGTAGTGGTAGTGGTAGTAGTAGTGGCAGTAGTAGTGGTAGTGGTAGTGGTAATGGTCGTGGTCGTCGCAGTGGTAGTGGTAGTGGTCATGGTCGTCATAGTGGTAGTGTTAGTGGTAGTGGTAGTGGTAATGGCAATGACTGTACCGGTAGTAGTAATAGAAATAGAAGTGGTAATAAAGTAGTGATAGCAGTGGTAGTAAGTGAGGAGTTGACATCTTATGGCAAGAAATCGCACAGTGTGAGGCAGTCTTTAGACTGCTTTTGAAATTTGTCTATCATTCATTGTGTATTTAATCTAACTTTCTTTTTATTTGTCATTTATCAAAACTCGCTATCTTATAAAAGAAATTGCGCACTTGTCTCATAATACAACAATGTAAAGTGCAGTGGACACTCGATATCTTTAGTTGGTGCGCACTGTGTACTTGCCAAGTGGCTTGTACGCAGAGGCGGCACCAATCTGAAGAAACCTTGTGTTCATGTCACATAAACTACCTCACGTAGTGTCGTGTGTGATTTCTATACTATCATCATGATTAAATTTTCTTATCTCTGTTTTTGCTTTCACGGAACAGGTGGTAGGAAACGAGTAAGCAGCAGTGGTGGTGCTTGAGGCAGGGAGGGGTGAAGAATGTTGGGGAAGTGGGGGGGGGGGGGTGGAACTTACCCACATCAGGGGCGGGGACAGCCGGTATCTGAGGTCCAAACGCCGTGGATGGAACGGAGCCAGCCTTGCAAGATTTGAAGGTATCCTAGATGGGGTGTGATGATATAGAAGTATCAAGTGAATGGTCACCAGTTTGATGGTACAAAATCTCACACAGGGTGTAAGAAGAGTTGTTGCATTTCCCTTTTTTGAATACATTTTCTAAATTACATACAAATGCTGTATACCGCAACTCTATCATGAGGTTTTTATTTTTGCGAATTTCGCGAGTTGGGTGCTATTCACGAATTTAAAGACAAGCAAAAATATTGACTCTGATCCCGATATCAATGTGACGTGCAGGTATACATTTCTCCATTCAGTACAGTACTCCGCAATCGCCAATTTAACCGCTTGCAAAATCATTGCTAAATATATGGTGTATACAGTAGTAAATGGTCTGAGTGTGATGGTACAATATTTGTGAAATGGGTGAAAAATTTCATGATGTAAATCGGCTTCCTCTCTTTAAATATGGCATATCCGTTTTTCATTGAATGTCGAATCTTGTTCCATAGCACAAATGGTGACCTTTCATTATTTGTTTTGTACGGGGCTGTGGCTCTCTCTCCCTACTTCAGTTCTTACCCCATTACTGGCAGGATTTCGCTGCACCCCGGGGTTACCAGTCGTGCCATCTGCAGTGCCTGTCTGGGCGGGACCATCCAAAGGGGGACCCTGGACACATGCGGGGAGGACCTCGCTCCCCTTCTTGACTGCGGGGGCACTCTTTTCCGTGGTGACGGTGGTAAATGTCAAGTCATGAAGAGGTCCCCTCTCAAGCAGGGCTTCTGTGAAGGAAAGTTTCAAAAAATGAGGATTAAATGTTTGCAACATTCTAACAGCAACATTCTAATGGCATGTCTGTTTTCATCATGACCCATATCTAGACTGGAACATATTATATTCTAAGAGTCTACTTTTCATATTCACTTTCAAATGGATTTTAAACAGATGTGTGCATGAATTGATTAGTCAAAGAAAAAAAAATGCTACAAAGATGATAACAATGTTGATGAGGGTAATGTCCAAATTAATGAAATTCCTGCCCTGGACTGTTTTATTGAAAACAATGTAAATGGGCACTGAATTAATCAGTGCTTAGCAGAAGTCTTCATAAAAGAAAAGAAAAAAATCATGGGCGCACATGTACTCATGTTTAATTTTAACTGCTGTATTTGACAAATTAACCAATGCAATTTTTTGTTATGATCATGATTTATTTGTTGAAACGTGGAATATGAAATGATAAAAACAAAACAAACAAAATTCAGGCATGGTTCAACACTACTGTTAACATACAACTGTAATAATCCAGATAACAATCAATGATAAAAACAGCATTAATTATAACTAGAGAAGCACTCAGAGAGCACAGACATCCGCCAAGCAGCTTATTTCCATCCATGTACACGCCCAATTTCCCAATATAAAGAAGCCCTGATTACCTCATCAGCTTCTTCCTGCGCGGCGCCTTCAGCAGAGCATGCACTTTAGTGCGCGTATGCAAACATCAAATACGCGCAGCTTGAACTCCCAAGTTCAATGACCCTATTTGCCAAAAGATACAAAATCCTTCAAAAATTCATACAAATTTCTGGGTCACTACCAACATTTAATCATCTGTTCCGTATGGGACTATCAAGTTTTCCAGACCTGTAAGTTTTATCCAAAATCCATTCCCAATTTTTTGAGTTATTTTTGCAAGCAGACAGACAAACAAATAAACGAACAAATCAATGCTGGCAAAAACATAACTTCCTTGGCAGAGGTAACAATGACAAAAGTAACAATCAGAAAAAGTAGAAGAATAGAAAATGAAAAGTTGATATTTGTGGACACGAAGAGCTTTGATATTTGTCCAGTTCTGAATTTAAAATCTCTTAGTTCATGTCTCTTCATGTTATCTCATCTCTAAATAGGAAAACAAATGAAATCTTTGGTGCAAACATATGAGTTTAAAACTTTTTCCCTCAAAGATGTACATCCAGGTGGCACTACGAAACTGAAAAGGTTAAAGAGGTGAAAGAAACGCGGTTGATTTGTTGAGTCCTTACGTTGAGCCTCCTCCCTTGTGACCTGTCTGCCGTCCTGAATGAATACCGTGTGCCGCTCAAACTCCATCTTGCGATGCGCCGTCTTCGCCTCGGGGGTCATGCCATCTTCTGGCACCTTGTACTTTCACCAGAGAGAGAGAGAGCAGAAAAAAAAAAAAAAAATCACTTCAGAGGTTTTCCTTTTTTTCCTATTACTCTCTGTGAATAAGATCATACATGACCCACCACAAGTACATGAGGATCTGAAAGTCGGGGGAGGACAATTTTCTGAAAATGGCATGATATTATTCCCTTACTCTTTCACGTTAATTTCGTATGTAACATGACTCATAAAAGTACTCGGTTGCGGAGATATTGATGATTTTATTAGCGCATGCCGAGTGGTTTTAACATAGGAAATTAGCATTTCGAGAAAACCGCCTTCAAAGTATTCCTTCCGACGCTATCATGATCAAGGGGCGGCAAGACAGTTTTCACCTCTTGATAACAGAATGTATGCTCCTACGAACCTCTGCAATGTTCATTCAAGCTTAGCGCCAGGTGACTAACTTTAAAAGTTTCATTACAGATATACTTGGCATAATTTAAACAAGTTACAATGAAGAGTTCATTGAAGTTTCACTCACTCTATCTTGGCCACCCGTCTCCTTGAGGAAACACTCCACGATATCAAGGACGTCTTTGGCTCCAAGGAGTTCCTTGTCCAGCGTGTGAGCAAGGGAGACCTCCTGCAGAGCCTGCCGATACTTCCCCACCCAGGCATAACCGCAGGCCAGTAAGAAACGGGCTGGGGGCTGGTGGGTCCGATCACAACAAGTCAAGATTTGTATTATCAAAGCTGCTAACATTCATGAGCAAAATTTTTTACTTGTAAATTGAACCACTTGCAAAGTTCTCTTAAAAGTCCATATTGCTGCGAAAATTTGTCTTACAGATCTACATTGCCGTGCACAGTACTGTATAAGCTGTCACTTTCGCTACACATATTTTCGCAAATGAGGAGATCATAGACATTTTTGCGAGATGTTGTTTTCGGGATTGACACTGAAAAGAAAATCCCACAAAAATTCATTTTTTCTAGCATGAATATGAAAGAGCACTCAACCGACTGCTTTCACAAAGCGAGGGAATAATTGCTACCCTTAACATGTCAGTAACAAAGTGATCGAATGTGTAATTTTCACGAAAAATGAATCTTTGTGGAATTTTCTGTATATTTTCTTTAAATTGTTGTCCACTCATACGTCATAACCTCTTGTAGTCTCCTCATCCAGCGGTTCCACAGCAAAACTTTAAAAATTAATAACTTTTGCATTGATTGTCCAATTTTTCTCAAACTTTCAGTGATGTGTTCTACCAATGTTGCAGCTTTCACTAAATCCACATTGCTCTTTGGGTTTGGGTTTCCTTTAAACTTTCATGAATTGGAGCCCATGACCCCTTTTGTTTTTGCAACATGAAACCTTTTCAAATTAACACATAACTGGCATTCAATTCACCTTACAAACAAAACACTTTTGACGGCATTTTACCTAAAAAAAATAAAAATAAAAATAAAAATGCTGGCTCCCAAAAATATTCATAAATGTCTCCTGCCCATGAAAACTTCTGGTTATAGAGTATTATTCCAAGACCTCACCTTCAGATTGCTGATGGGCAGACCCATCCTCAGGATCTGGGTCGCATCCTCGGGTAGGTCCAAGTCATACAGGATCAACGCCATGTTGGTCAGTGGCAGGTCTATCTGGTCTGCTGGGGCATGGAACAGCGCCCTCCGGAGGCACTCAATGGCATTGAAGTTGTCCCCGTGGAGACGCCAGTAGATGCTGGCGCCATTAAAGACCAGCCATCGATCCTTGATTTCCTATTTGCAGAGAAAGAATGCATCAATGAAGTAAAATTTGTTAAATGATGAACATTGTATAGACTTTCATCACTTGAAATAAGAAATGTCATAACCATTACCTACAACTTAATAACATTGAAAAAAAAAAGAAGAAAAGAAGAAAAATGTTCATCTTTCTACTGCATTGATATATTTTCACACATTCATTACTGAATTTCTTTGAGTTTTAGTGTTGGTTCTATTTTTATGCAGCCACAAAATGGGAGTTTCGAACAAGTAGGTCAAATTTGTGTTTTTTAATGTTTTTTTTTATGTAAATGAGAAGAAAAAGAGCTTATACAAACTAGAGAAGCACTCTGAGAGCGCAGACCTCCGCCAAGCATGCAGTTCATTTTCCACCACTAATCTTGTTCTTCCATGAGAGATGTCAGTGATTTCCACCCATACGTACATATGTACTTATAGCATGCATTGTGTGCTGAAAGTTGCCCGATTTCCCAATACAGAAGCCTTTGTTACGTCATAAACCCTCAGCTGCACGGCGCGCCTCACCCTAGCAGAAACTAGAGCACGTAATTTAGTGCGCGCATGCAAATCTCAAATACGTGCAGCCTGAACTCCCAAGTTCATTGACCCTACCTGCCAAAATATCAAAAATCCTTCATAAATTCCCCAAAAATTTTCGGATCACTACCAAAAGTTAATCGTTTGTTACTTGTGTCATTCTCAACCTTTCCTGCAAGTTTTATCCCAATCCGTTCACTACTTTTTGAGTTATTTTGCACACAGACAAACTAACTAACTAACGAACAAACAGACAAACCAACGGTAACGAAAACATAACCTCCTCCCTTGACGGAGGTAACAAGATTACATTTGTGATTGTTAGAATTGCTCATGAACAAATGAACAATAGTAGAAATTCTTCTTTCACTTTACCTGACGCGCTGCGACGCCAATCGCGACTCGGAATCCAAACTCCTCTTCAGACATCTTGTGTTGGGCGAGGAATTCCTCAAACATCTAAAAAGGAGACAAAATCAAAAGAATTTACCTCTCTCATTACTTTCTCTCATAAAAGCATGAAATTGACGGTCAGGGTTTTTTTTTTTTTTTCTGTTATTTTCACTACCCAGTAGTCCGATTCTCTGAAAGATTAAATGCACAATCTGAATGGTAAAAGACTAAAGCAGGGAAAGAGAAATAATCAGCCTGGGATTTGAACCCATCACCTACTCACACTGCTAACCACGCAACTACCCTACCAACTGAGCCAAAGCCAAAGTACTGTAAATCAAGACGTATTTGTGGCATGAAATTTTCGCGCATTGGTGGCGAGGACCTTTTTTGCGGGACAAAATTTTTGCGATTTGCCACTGGCATTCAATGCATAGTGTTTACAAGAACTTTTGCATGCATTTTAATTTAATGAATATTGGCTCTCATCATAGTGTTAATTGCCAGGCAAAACAAATTAGACATCAAATACTGTAAAAAAAGGAAATTTCCACAGTGTGGAGTTTCTGTACATTTCGCACAACAGGAAACCAGTGTGAAATCAAGGCACGCAAAGATTTTTGCTTTTTACATTTTACACTATTTTGTTTTGACTGAGAGTGAAAAAAATCACTTGTGCAAAAATTTATACTTAACAAGCCCTCTTAATGTATCATATGAGATGCACTGTATGTAAATTTATCCTACATTATCATATCAGCACCCGTCCCTACTCGATTCTCTTCATGCATTCTGATAAATAAATGAGAGCGTTCAAGAGGTCAGTGCACTGTCCATACCTGGCGGAGACTCTGAGGGGGGTCAGAGGTCGGAAGGGCTGCCTTCTTGGTGATGGCCTCGACGAAGTCCACCTGAGTGGCGCCCTCTAGCAGCGGAAACATGCTGGAACACGTCGGTACCTCCAGGTCCATGACAGACCCAGAGAAGTCAATGTTGGTCTTCAGAACTTCCAAACTGGGAAAAAATGGGTCTTTGTTAAAATTTTGTCTCATCTTCAATTTTTACCCCTATTCTTTGCATCAACTTAATGTGTTTTACATGAGCAAAGCTTGACTGACAATTTAGAGATAGATTTCTCCTAGTAAACTGTAGCAACACTGGAATATACATAATCAATGCATACATTCTTTACAATTACAGTTCTACACTGTATATCATCTCATGAATTAGAATCTAAGAGGCAGAAAGGTATTCAAATTTTTACAAAGTCCATGAAATTGGAGGTCTCCTGTCTTTCACATGCAGAACAAAACATTACACTGAATTGTAAACTGCTGATGGCATATGGAGTGCAGAACTTATTATGTCAGTCTTTTGATAGACTACAGTAGTTGTGCTAGAACCAGGTGCGAGCATCAGGGGCGGATCCCAGAATTCCGTAAGGGGAGGTGCCTTTACACAATTAAAGGGGGGCGCTCGGACCCCCTCTCCAATTTTTTCTTTTTATTTCTTTTGCCTTAATAAAAATTAAAGGGGGCACGCGCAAGGTGCACCCCCTCCTGGATCTGCTACTGAGCACGGCTAGCAACTATGGTGTTCCCAGATATTCTTCAGGTCAGGTGAGGCTGTTAAGCCGTTGAAGACTAGTCCCGAGTATACCAGGGCAGGTGTCTCTGGGAAATGCGTGTTGTATCAAAATTTGCCCATCCTCAACAGGTTAAGAACCAGGTTCAAAGCACTAAATGGCTAATACATCACACTTTGGTACACTATACAGTTGTCTACTTTGAGATAAGCTGTATCGCTACAGCAGAATGCAAGAGGCCCTTTGTATAAAAGAAGATGCATTTTCTGAGATTCTGCTTTTTGTGACAATATCCAAACTCTTTATGTACCATATTCTTGAAGACACATGAATATTAATCACTTGAAGTGAACTTGCAAATTAATACATTTTATAAAATGCCATTCTTGAATCTATATTCAGATTTATCACACCTGGCTTCATTCCAACATGACCTTACCTTGCCCTATTTGACAATGGAAGGAGCTGCTGTGTGTACTCCTTCCAGCTGGTGTTACTACTGGTCCACTTGCTACACGCATCATTGTTGGGCTGATCCATTCTGCCAGACAGGGGTGTGACAGAGACAGGGTCCACTGGGCGGGCATATTCCATCTCTTCTTGAGTTCCTTCCAAACTCAGATTCAGACAGTTCTTCTCCTGATTAAAAGAAACAAGAACTTAATTGAAATAACAATGGATGAAACAAGCAAATCTAACTTTAACCCATCACTTCCAAGAAATTTAATTTTTAATTCAGTGTTCTATGATTCATGAGGTAGGTTGTAATATGAATTTCTTAGTCACGTCAGCCCTATTTTGGTCATAAAACCATTGTTCACGAAGCCCCACTATAATGTGCTGTTGGTACCACTGAAATGTCATCATTATATCTGGAGCAAACTATTTGATGTAAAGAGCCCCAATTTTTCTCTCTTTCTCTGCTTATTTCTTTCTATGCTAATGTCTATTTCAGCCATAAAGGGGGGGGGGGGGGTGGGGCTTCAGTATGTCTAACTATAGCTGATTTATGTATCTGATCCATTCTTTAATCCATTGAATCATCTTTTCTTCTTAGTTGGGAAGCCTCAAGTTTTGGCCGTGAAAAGTTAGTGTTCTTAAACCGAATAGATCTACATTGTACGTCTGACCTCATTATAACAAGGTTCCACTGTATCTACAGATAATTAGGTAATACATTGCATTTACACTGTTGTTAGTTTGAACAGATGGGAAAAACACCAACTGTACTGGCACCTACCCCATTGGGAAATACGACACAGTTGTCCTGCAGCAAAGACTCGTCCACCACTTCGATCTCCTTCTCCTCGTCGATCGGCAGGCCGTAGATGTCGGACTCCGGAATGCCGTCCCGTCGGCACATCAAGAACTGAGTCCCAGATCCCAGGTGGCTCACTTCACACTTTGGGTTCTCACCTTCATAAAGGGGAAAAAAAGTTGTAATAACCTTGGGAAAGACTGATAGATAGATACTAACTAGTAGATAGATAGATCGATAGATAAATAGATAGAAAGAAAGATAGATAGATTGATAGATTGATAGACAGATAGATAGATAGATTGATAGATTGATAGATTGATAGACAGATAGATAAGATAGATAGATCAGATAGCTGGTAGATAGATAGGTAGACAGATAGATAGATAGATAGATAGATAGATAGAAAGATAGACAAATAGATAAAGCGTTAGATAGATAGATCGATAGATAGATAGAAATATAGACAGATAGATAGATACATAAAGCGTTAGATAGATAGATCGATAGATAGATGGAAAGAAAGATAGATTGATAGATTGATAGATAGATAGATAGATAGATAGATCAGATAGATGGTAGATAGATAGATAGATAGATAGAAAGATAGACAAATAGATAGATAAAGCATTAGATAGATAGATTGATAGATAGATAGAAATATAGACAGATAGATAGATAGATAAAGCGTTAAATAGATAGATCGATAGATAGAAAGATAGATAGATAGATAGATTGATAGATAGATAGATAGATAGATAGATTGATAGATTGATAGATAGATTGATAGATAGATAGATAGATTGATAGATAGATTGATAGATAGATAGATAGATTGATAGATAGATTGATAGATAGATTGATAGATAGATTGATAGATAGATTGATAGATAGATAGATAGATTGATAGATAGATTGATAGATAGATTGATAGATAGATAGATCGATAGATTGATAGATAGATTGATAGATAGATAGATAGATAGACAGATTGATAGATAGATAGATTGATAGATAGATTGATAGATAGATAGATAGATTGATAGATAGATTGATAGATAGATTGATAGATAGATAGATAGATAGATTGATAGATAGATTGATAGATAGATAGATAGATATATACAGCTGTAAATGGAGATGGAGAGCGAGAGAAAGAGACGAGGAAATATAAAGATAGATAGATGAAAAAAAGATAACGAGAGAGATGGAGAACTAGACATAGATAGATCGATAGATTGATAGATAGATTGATAGATAGATAGATAGATAGACAGATTGATAGATAGATAGATTGATAGATTGATAGACAGATAGATAGATAGATTGATAGATTGATAGATTGATAGACAGATAGATAAGATAGATAGATCAGATAGCTGGTAGATAGATAGGTAGACAGATAGATAGATAGATAGATAGATAGAAAGATAGACAAATAGATAAAGCGTTAGATAGATAGATCGATAGATAGATAGAAATATAGACAGATAGATAGATACATAAAGCGTTAGATAGATAGATCGATAGATAGATGGAAAGAAAGATAGATTGATAGATTGATAGATAGATAGATAGATAGATAGATCAGATAGATGGTAGATAGATAGATAGATAGAAAGATAGACAAATAGATAGATAAAGCATTAGATAGATAGATTGATAGATAGATAGAAAGATAGATAGATAGATTGATAGATTGATAGATAGATTGATAGATAGATAGATAGATTGATAGATAGATTGATAGATAGATAGATAGATTGATAGATAGATTGATAGATAGATTGATAGATAGATTGATAGATAGATAGATAGATTGATAGATAGATTGATAGATAGATTGATAGATAGATAGATCGATAGATTGATAGATAGATTGATAGATAGATAGATAGATAGACAGATTGATAGATAGATAGATTGATAGATAGATTGATAGATAGATAGATAGATTGATAGATAGATTGATAGATAGATAGATAGACAGATTGATAGATAGATAGATTGATAGATAGATTGATAGATAGATAGATAGATTGATAGATAGATAGATAGATAGATTGATAGATAGATTGATAGATAGATAGATAGATATATACAGCTGTAAATGGAGATGGAGAGCGAGAGAAAGAGACGAGGAAATATAAAGATAGATAGATGAAAAAAAGATAACGAGAGAGATGGAGAACTAGACATGTCGCTATGGCGACTGGTATGCCTCCGCCATAATGCATGGTTCTCCTAATAGGTCTAGATAGTACATGTGGACAATGTGTGATTATATTTTCACAAAATTGGCAAAATATTAAAATGACAAGTTTGTCACAAATGTGTTGAACGCTCACCTTCCCTGACCTAGGTTTAATTGGATGAATAGGAGAGCATGTACTTGGGGATTTAAGGACTTTAACTTGACTTTGACCAATTCATACGTTTATGCATTGAGTAATTTTCAAGGTATGGAGAAAAAGTGCAATTTCTGTATTGAATAGTAAATTGTTATCATTTTCATCTGGCCTTTGACCCAAAAATTCAGAAGATATCACTGTCAGGCAGAACATGCATAAATATGTAGTAAGTTTCAAGATAACTTTAGCCACTTTCGAGATACGGAGGAAAAAGTTAGTTCAGCACTTTCACTTGATCTTTGACCTTTTGACCTTTGAGGAAAAAAAAAAAAAAAAAAAACTTTCCAGAGAATCTCTATCAGGTTATACATGCATACACCAAGTGTTAAGAAAATAATCTTGCTGGCATTGCATAAATATGAGGGAAATAGTAAAATTTTGAAGTGTTGCCCTTGACCTTTGACCCCATGAACCCTAAATTATCTAGATAATCACTGCCAGTCAGTACATGTTTATATACTATGTTCCATGAAGATACCTCCAACAATTTCCAAGGTACGGAGAAAAAAGTGAAGTTTTAATATTTTTACTTGACCTTTTGACCTTTGACCTCATGACCCTAAACTTTCACTAGAGAATCATAATTGGGTAATACATATATACACTAAGTTTCAAGAAAATATCTTCAGGCATTACATAGATATGGTGGAAATAGTGAAATTTTATGGATTTGACCTTGACCTTTTGACCTTTGACCTTGACCGTGTGCACCCAAAAGTTGATAGGCACAACTTCACCCCCTTATACACATACATGCCAAGTTTCATTAGGATACCTCACAAGGTTTTTTAGTTACGCTGTCCACAAAATTCATTACGGACGGAAGGACAGACGGAAGGACGGAAGGACGGACGGACGGACAGATGGACGGACAACCCGAAAACATAATGCCTCCGGCACCACTTCGTGGCGGAGGCATAAAAATAGAGATAGCTAGATAGATATTGTAGATAGATACAGATAGACAGATAGAGACAGACAGACAGACAGAAAGACAGAGAAGAAGAGGGAGACAGCGACATATACTAGGAAAATCAATCCTGAAACTGTGATGGGAAACTTTCAAACCACCAGAACTACAATGGCACAGCTTTGGCTTTATCATACAAACTACAACAATCAAACATTGACAGGGCAGATGATGGTGTGTTGTAAAAGAAACAAACACAATCACACATAATACAATAATTGTATGATGATATACAAATGATGCACAGGATAGAGTGCGTTAGTGGAGATGTAGCCAACTCGAGGGTATTTAGAATTGTGAAACATGCACGAGGCGAAGCCGAGTGCATGTTGCACTACATTGTAAATACCCGAGAGTGAGCTGCATCTCCACTAACGCCACGAAATAATCCTGTGCATCATTTGTTTTATAAAATGGGTCGAAAACTAACAGCATTTTTCACGTACCTTTGTGGGTCAATACCAGTCAGCTACATGTAGCACTAGCTCAAGTCAAAAAGTCAAGATGTCCGAAGATGTTCGTCCCAAACATATTCCGCACGTCGCACTCGGAAATCCCGCACATAAAAGTACTGTGAGCATACATGTACGTATAAGAGTAAACGTACGCCACATGTATCCACAAGATAGGCCGGCTGGCAGCCTGAACTAGAAGTTGTTTACAGGATTGACAGCGCGTATAGTAGCGCGCGACGCATTTGTAACAACTGATTGAGTGCGCACTGCTAGTGTAAACATTGTGAGTCAGGCCGTGCATGTTAGTGAGAAATTAATGCACGCACACGCGACTCATTTCAGCGCTTCCAGTTGGCTACATTCTTGAACCCATTTTATAACAAAAGATCACAGTCTTATATGGAAAAGAATGTTTTCCGCAACAAATGAAATATAATCATGCGACTGTCAACATGCCCCTTTCCCCCACTTCTAGACTCAGGATATTTTTTGTCTGAGGCATTCACTACACTGTTTTAAATAGCAATTTTGTTTTTCTTTTGATTTGAACAATATTCACTAGTTGATACAACATGGAATGTCAGGACCATGAATGATATGTGTAAGAAGCTATTCAGACAAACACTAAAACAATTTTTCTCCAAAGCTTTACAAATTAATTTCGAAATTTCAATATTTTGCTGGTCCTCTCATCTTATCCTCTCTCTGGAAACGGTTGTCATGGATCTCTCTTCTCTCACCCATCTCCTGAAGGAAGCGGTGTTTCTGGTAGCTGAGGTTCGCCTCAAACTGCTCCTCCGCCTTGCGCTGCTGGCTCCACATCTTCTTCTGCAGCTCAAGGAAATACTCCTGCTTGGTCTGGTAGTCCTTCAGCTCCGCCAGGGTCCGCTGCAGGGACCTGGCAGGTGTGATGATGATGATGAGGAGGAGGAGGAGAAAGAGGATGGTGTTAACGGTGATGATGACGATGATAATGATGATTGTGATGGTGGTAATGATGTTGATGATGATGACGGTGGTGGTGATGGTGGGGATGGTGATGGTGATGATTGTGATGGGGATGTTGGTAATGGTGATGGTGATGATGGTGATAATGGTGATGGTGGTGATGATGGTAATGGTGATGGTGGTGGTGATGGTGATGATGGTGGTGATGATGATGGTGATGGTAGTGTTGGTGGGCATGATGATAATGATGCCGACGGTGGTGATGACGATGGCAATGGTGGTGATGATCGTGGTGATAATGATGGTGATGGTAATTATCATGATGATGATGACAATGATTATGGTAATGATGATGGTGATGACAACGATAATGATGATGGTGTTGATGGTGGTTTTGGTGATGATCATAAAGATGGCAATGAGGATGGTGATGATGATGAGGATTACGAGGAGAAAAGAAAAAGAAAGGGATGCAGGGAAGATAAAGCTTTCAACATTGAGAGAATCAAGTAGAACATAACACTGTCTGGGAGGAGAAATTGGAAAACTAATGCAGCATGGGCATATCGCCGTCTGCTGATTGTTACAAAGCATATTTGCCCGTCATATTCATAGGCATTAGTACACTGTACATGTGACATGGTACATTACACATGAATGCTTTCAAAGCGTTGGAAGAGACTAAGGTGCTCAAGTAGTATCATAACAAAATATCAAAATCTGAAGGGATTTGCCGAAGACAAATGCCCGAAATATAGTATACAAATAATGAATGTTTATGAGTGCAACAGACAGAATATTTCATGAGGTGAAAGATGAAATGATCCATTCAACGAGGCGCAGCCAAGTTGAATGGATCAAACATTTCATCTTTCACCGAGTATTCTGTCCATTGCACGAATGAAAAACATTTATTATTTGTTTTACATAACGCCTGAAAGAGATCCTTGTCCTTTCATGTTTTATTTATTTAGAAACAATAGAGAATTTGAGATCGCGAGAGTGCTCACTGAGCGCTTAACGCTGTCGCATACATACACTGCAAAACGCAAGCGTATGCGCGTAGTATGCCCGGCTAACAGAACAGTGAGCGTGCAATGGAGCAAATCGTATGGATCCAAAACTGCACGGTAAATGGAACCACAATTGCACGGATGATGATGTCATAGTGAAATGGGCAGAATAATCAATGTCAAACAACCAATCAAATTACAAGGATCTCTTCAGGCGTTATATAATAGTTGTCATCTCCCCTAAACAGACTATACACGACATACAATTGTATGCAAAAGAGAATGTGTTTTTGAACAGCAGTGTGAGAAAAGATGCAAAAACTTACGAATGTTGAGCCTCGAGGGCACCCTCCAGCTTCTGGTGACACTTGACTGCATGTTGTCGCTTCTCAGCAGCACCCAGGGCAGGGTTGATCCTAGCTGTGTGTCCGAAACACTCGCTAGAGCGGTTGTATTCTCCTATGGCCTGGAAGATAGGGATACCAAAACCACATTCACTGAGCTATAGGCCTATATGAATACTGTATATGCTATATATCTAAATAAGTCTTAGTTTTCATTGCAACTGAATGACAAATTGCTCTACATTGAGGCAAATAAGCACTGAATTGATCAGTGTTAAAACACTGATAAATTTGATGTTTACTCTGATTGTCTATTTGTACATATTTTTTTAAAAATCTTAGTATATATTAGAAGGGCTTGCCGAACACAGGGAGAGGAGGTTTTATTCCCAAATAACTCACAGCATAGATGTTGCCCAAGGTGAAGTAAACAATGTCGATATCGTCTTCGACTTCAAGGGCAGCTTGAGCCAGGATGGCAGCGTCGTTAGAGAGATGACCACGATGAAGGACATTGGCGATATTCATCAGCGCAACATTTTTGTGGATCCTGAATGAAATTTGACAGAGAGAGAAATCAGACAGACTTATGATATTATGTAGTCACTGTGCTTAATGAAGAGAATCATTGTATTGTTTTGTATCCATATGTACACCAATGGCACACAATTCAGCCTCTGGACTGCTATATACCAGTTTTGATTGATCAGTATAAACCAATATCTATCTATCTATCTATCTATCTATCTATCTATCTATCTATCTAACAATCTATCTATCTATCAATCTATCAATCTATCTATCCATCTACCTATCTACCTAACAATCTATCTATCTATCTATCTATCTATCTATCTACACTGTATCTATCCATCCATGTTTATGTTACCAATCCATTCAAAGATATCAAAAGTTTCTTTTTCATGTTTCATCAATTGTAAAATATTTGAAAATGTTAAAGTTTTACATGTTTACAGTGAATAGAAAAAAAAAAGTCACAACCACATAATGTGCAGATTATGCCTTCTAGTGCCAAGACACTTTTCCTAACTTGCCAAGTTCTCTCATCAGCATCAGTAATCCATCCAAACTTGACCTAGTTGTAGGCTGCCTAGCAAACCCACTCTGGTGTAGCAATGTGTCTCTGTCCATAATTCGCATTACAGAGATTAGGTAAACTCTTGTCATTGACTACTACTCAAAACAGAACATTCCTTTAAAAGTGGTTGCCAAACATCTATTTCTTGTGGCCATGGGCCACTGCTAATGTTGAACCTTGTATGGGTATATACCGGTACAGAAACACAGACACAGATCACACTGATGGAATAGGGTAAACAGAAAAAGGAAATAACAAAAAAAAAAATGATACGTACGGTGGAGAAAAATGAAGCGCCCTCCTTGAGCATTCGATGACCTGCTCCGGGTGACCCTTGACCCTCCAGTAGTAGGCCGCCAGGTTGAAGAGAACCCAAGAGGTCTTGTTCTGGAAGAGTCCACAAGATGTGATAATGAGACATCACGTTAGCAAACAAACACATTCTGATAACACTGTGCAAACACACCGCAGATTACATAATCCTGCTTGTTCGTGGCCAAGGAAGAGCAAACATGTGGTTACGAAGATCACATACTGTAAAACGAGGAATGTTCGCATGCATTTTAATTCTGCGAATTTTGCGAGAGCCAAGATTCGCGAAATTAAAATGCACATGAAAGTTCTTGTCTACACTATACACATTGAATGTTAGAGGCAACTTGCGAAAATTTCATGCTGCGAAAAAGGCCATCAGCTCTAATTCGCAAAAATTTCTTGTCGCAAAAATATTGTGTTTTACAGCATGTTTCATGTGTGTTTAAATTTCCACTAGATGCAAAAAAGCATGAAAGCAAAAACTAAATGTGATCTCCAGCACTGGAAAATAAGTTGACCCCATTCCTGTCCAATGATTCATCACAGAGATACAAGATTGCATCTTTGTCATGACGGCAGACAGTGAAGATACATGTGTAGTCGACCTCCGAAGAAAAATCTTCAAATGTCTGAAGATGATTATCTTATGACGTCAGACTGTATGTCTCGAGCTTCCATACATTTCCAGTTCTGTTCCGCCCAGTTTATATGAGACATTAAAAATTCAGTTGATAAATGTGTAAATAATGTTTGTTTGTTTGTTGTTGTTTTTTTTTTTTTTGGGGGGGGAGGGGGGGGGGTTAGTAATCATGCCAAGCATCATTCACTATACTGGCCTTGGATTTTCATGAAGATAAAATTTGACAATGAACATACTATGAGTGTGTCAGTGAACTGTAACTTCTGTGTACCAGTGTGTTAGGAAGACGGAGGGCAGGGACAGATCCAGGAATTTCGTAAATGGGGAGGGGGGGGGGGGGGGGGGAGCACAGAAAACATTTCTGGTGCTACTTCCAGGTTTCATTTCATTTTTTTTCCTTTTATTTCTTTTGTTTTAACAAAAAATAAAGGGGAGGCACTCCCGGTGCACCCCTCTCTGGATCAACCACTAGAGGGGCATTGCAATAAAGCCAACGTACTGTAAAAGTGGAAACTTTCGCGGTGTTCAAATTTTTGCGCATTTCACGCAACCCGAAACTAGCCGGAAAAATAAAAGCCAGCGAATATTTTTGTTTGCCATATGTTCCAGCAGTTGATGACTTGATTCCGCTGAATTAAAAACACGCGAAACTCTTCTTACCCGTCAAGCGCAAAAAATCAGCTGCGCAAAAATTTCCACTTTTATGGTACTGTATACGAGTATAAGAGTTGGTGCTGATTCGCGAAAGCAACATCTCGTGAAAATGTCTGTACGCAAAAATAACAACGTATACAGTATGTGATGCAGGTAATAAGGACCAAACAGTAACACAAACATGAGTCTAAATGCATGTGTCCATTGTGATCAAGTAACAAAGACATCGGGGGCACAGCCAAACATATTTCCCAAACTTGCCAAAAAGGCAATAATGGCAGGTCACTGGTGTTACCATACATGAGTCAGACAAGTACCCACATATTTCACTTGCCCCTTGTCAGTTGCCCAAGGAAAGTGGACAAGTGGGTTTGTACTGCCCCAACTTGAAGTTTCCATGACAAGATACAACTGTATAAACTGTTATTTTTGTGTATAAATATTTTCACGAATGAGGAGGTCATGGACATCTTCACGCAGATGTTGTTTTCACGAATCGACACGAATCTGTCATAAATGCACTATTATACCAGCGCATAGGCGACATTTTCGCACGTTTTTAAATTCGCAGTCCAACAGTGATCCGTGAAAATTAAACCCTCGCGAAAATAACAGCTTATGCAGTATCTAGATGAGGAGGATCATGACACTGTACACTTTCCTAGGGATCTACTTCAGGATCTACACCATACTAAGTCATATCTCTACCAACGGTAAAGAATTCTACAGTAGTATGAACCTGGCCTGACATTTTCTCTTCCTTTCCTTGCCCATCAGTAAGTTAACTCATCAATTTTCTAATTTCCACCTGCCCAAAAGACAAAAGCACTTGCATTGCCCCAAAACAATGCTAACCCAATAATTGATTTGGGGAGGCTCTGATTTTCATATCAATGTCAAAATTTTACTTGCAGAAATGGGCAAGTAACTGTAGCACTTTTAAAATGTCACTTGCCCAGCATACAATTTCACTTGCCCTAGGCCAGAGGGCAAGAGCTGATGTTGAGCAATGGCATATCAACCCATTGAGGACAAGTCCGGAAAATACTCGGGCAAGTGTCTATGGGAAGTGCGTGTTGTAGCAAAATCAGCCTGTCCTCAACAGGTTAGGTTATTATACATAAAAAGTTTCTGAATTGCCAAGCAATCACATCATCACCACGTACAGCGTACTGCTGTTTGTTGGTTGACATGCTCAAAATGTTGGCACTCACCTTTGTCATGGCCTTATAGATCATGTGACCTCCATTCTCCAAGCTCCCAATAGTAGGCAGTAGGTACATGAGCTCAGGTTCGGGAAAGCTGCTGATATTGTGCCGCTCTTGAATAGACTGGAGGGCAATAAGGATACACGTGAAGTTTGAGCTTTGTGGGTAGCATTTCTCTTAATTGCACAAACAAAAAGTACATTTCACTCTAGGAATCTCTCTCTCTCTGATAAAAAAAAAAGAGAAAAAAGTGAATGTAGAGCTTATATATTCTGATCATAGAGTCACAAAATGGAGATCTGTAACTTGATCTGGAATTTCCATAAAACATAATTCCCTGAAGTAAAAGGACTGTCTCTCGCAGTGTACAATGCCCACACAGCCCGTATGATAAGTTGCAAATCATATCAACATGGACATCATCTATCATTTATATCAAATTTGCCTTTTTACAAAAATTACATTTCTGATGCAAAATGAAGCAAAATTTTTAAAGATATCTGACAGTAATGATTTATGGTTTTCATTGCGTATCACTATTTCATTTACACTTCTTCTATGTAGCATGTTTTTTTTTTTTACTTTACCACAACTTTTTTTTTTCCCTTTATAACTTATAAGATCTTCCAAAGTCTGATACATACCTTAATGTGGTCATACGCAAATATGCTGAAGGGTAATTCATACGCTCGGGAACAGTTTGGCTGGCGAAATTTCTTTACCTCCCCATTCTTTGTTTTCAAATAGTCCATGGGACTGCATAAAGAGAAACAACAGACAAAAAATAAGATGCAACTCTAAATTAATTTGTCATTAATAATGCAGACCACATATACCACCTTTCTCCTCATTTCCAGGTTTTAACCGATAAAAAAAAGTTTCCTATTCAATAAATAAGGTTTTCTGAAGTTTCACAAAACTTAATTTCTCATTGGTTCTTCCTCTTCAGATTCAAATCAGATTTAATCATAAAATCTCTAATCAACTCTGTCACGGTAGGGTCAGTGAGATTGAAATATAGCAATAATAATATAATAATGATAATAATAATAATAATAATAATAATAATAATAATAATAATAATAATAATAATAATGATAATAATAATAATAATTATAATGATAATGATAATAATAATAATAATAGTAATAATAATAATAATAATAATAATAATAATAGTACATGCATACGTATATATATACATGTACCTTATGAGAATTAAAAAAACTTTCTCTACCTTGTGAACCAAGCTACTGACACTGCCATTGTGTATGCTATGTTGCATCAAGAACTACAAATAGGTGTACCATAGATTGGAAATTGAAGAGTCTGTAAGTTGCACATTTCACTATTTCACTTGCTTCTTTAGAAGAACAATATACAGTATAAATTAGAAGAAAAAAAAATCACCATTTGTGATAATCATGCCCAATGCAGCAAATACTGTAAATGCCAAATATTTTGCGAGGTTTTTATTTTTGCGAATTTCGCGAGTCAGCTACTATTCACGAAATTAAAAACGCGCGAAAATATTGACTCTGATCCTGACATGAATGCGACGTACATGTACAAATTTTTCTGTTCAGTACAGGACTCCACGATCGCGAATTTAACCACTCGCGAAATCATCAGGAAGTCTTGATTCCCGAAAATTTAGACTCGCGAAATACATGTACAGTATATGGCATATACAGTACCTTATCAATAATGGCTCACACGGAAAGGCATAAATTAAAAGCCTGCTTTTTAGCTTCTCCTCCATTTATAACATTATTGATTTCAGTAAATATCAACGCATTCTGGCTTCACAACCTATTGTGTGATTAAACTATATATAGATGTATACAGTCTATAAATCCCAATCATTTTTTTAGCATGTATGTTTTGTACAGGATTCGAATTATTTGTTGAAAATAAACATTAATACATGTGGAAAATGAAAAGGAAAAATGAATGAACTGAAATAATCCACACCAATATTACAAATTATGACTATGACGACTCACTTGATCCCTTTCTGTTCCAGGGATAGGGCAGTACTGATGTACAACTCAAACTCAGACAGCGGCCGTCCGGCTGCCACGCAGTCCTCGTCGGTCTCTAGGAAGCGCTGCTCGAGGTCGGTATCCTTGTCCTCGTTGGCTTCGATGTCGGCCTTCTGGACGCGGAGGTCCTCCTCGAGGTTGCTGACCTCCTTGGAGCGCTTCTCTTGGTTTAGGATTGCGATGAGGTTGTACGGCTCCTTCATGTTGAACACAGAGTCCAACTATGGGGGTGGGGTGGGGAGGATAAACCAATGACATGACAATGTTCTGAATGATGTTGCAACAGCTAACTCCCTCAGTGGATATCAGGGCTCTATCACAAGTTATTACAATTCTGCTCAAATGTTAAAAAGGACTATTACAAATGTGACTAGAATAATTCCAATCAATATAGAAACTATAGGGCCTACATAGTACACAACAAGTTTGTTTTTGAGTTTGACTTTGCTTTGCTTCTACAAGTAAATTCAACATCTATTGACAGAGTATTGTCATTGAACAGAACAGACTAAAGACTGTCTAAAGCTTACACAGTGTAGGGTCTATATCTATTCTAAAGAAACAAACCAACAACATTAATTCACAGTATAATAAAATAAGACAAATAGAAAACATAAACATTCCAATTTGTTTAATTTACTACTACAAATACTAGAGAGATATCATGATCATGAAGGCAAGATGGCCAAGAGTTCCATCCCGCATATGTAAATATTTTACCCCTGCTATCCATTATTTAAAGTAACATGATCATGATTAACTTACGTTTAGGTGGCTTTGGGATTAGGTTTATAGTTACTCAGTTTAAGATTAAGGTTAGGGTCAGGGTTAGAATTAGAGTTAAGGTAACATTATTGATCTCGGAGCGGAGCGGAGCTCGAGCTTGTCTGACGCCATGCACGGCGTCTGGTCGGGCTACAGACACTAGATCAGGCATTAGAACAGTTAAACTGGTAAAAAAAAAAAAAATATCATTTTTCTAGGGCATCAATATATATTTTGATTTACAGAGTTCTTGCAGCATATGAAATATGTGAATGTAAATTTTAGCTGTATACAGTGGTCTAGAGTGTATGCTCCCTGCAGCTTGCATTGCAATGCTACACTACAGTGCACCAAATACAACCTCATACATTTTTAAATATATGGGACTGTACTTAGCGGCTCCACTAACATATTGTACATCAGGGATCGGCAACAAGTGGAGATGAAGAAAGTAACCTATAAACTTGTTTTGAACGCAAATATTCCGTGCAAGATAAACATACCTGCTGTGTAATCATGCCATCTTCAGTTACAACCCAGTGTGTAGTCGCTTGACATGAAGAAAACGCTAACCAAAAGACAACCAATAGCTGTCCAACACGAAGGGAGGCAGCCATGGTCATACTCACACCCCATTGAAACTCATAATACACAAATCATGCGAACGAATGGTGGCATGGTGTACTAGTATGTGAGTTGTGTGTAAAGACGTGTACTGTATACACGTATACTGTAGCAGTACGGTGTGTTTTGTATGCTATGCAAGCAGTGTGTATGTGGTACACGGTGGGGGGGGGGGGGGGGTAATGCTCACGTTAATTAATTGCACAATATACAACTGCTATCGGTGGCTTTTATTTATTTAGTGTGTGGGCCTGTCACTGTCTGATAGCCTGTCTATGACCTTCGTGAATCAACAAACAATACACGCTCACCACAAAATAATTCACATTAGGGCCTAATTGTGTCCTGGAAGCTAGCGCGCAAACAAGGAACACTTTTTAGAGAGAAAAAAAAAACCACCAACAACAACATTTTTTTTTTTTGAAAGCTAGAGAATATAATAGGTTGAGGTGTGAATTTTCTTCTGTTTATCTCCCTCTACAAATGACTTTGGAAGATGAGAATGATATTAATGAATGGACACAGGCGTAAAGGATATGATGCCTCAAAGAAATACTTCAGCATTATGTTGTATAGTAGCCCGCCTATGTCATTTTGGAAATTGAAATTACATTGAGGTCAACACTTTTAAATGCAATCATATGTCTGTAAACAAGGTACCAATAGTGCTTGCGCAATCATTCTAATTCTACTCGATAAATTTACTTTATATTTAACAAACACACACACACACACACACACACCTAATGCACACACATATACATGGGTATACATTTACTGAATTATATAAATATATGCAGATTTCAGAACTATATATTGCAGCCTGCTATATATTGACAGAACTTCTTCTTTTTCTTCTTCTTCTTCTTCTTCTTCTTCTTCTTCTGATTAAGTCTGCCTCCTTCAATAGGCTGAAGATTCTTGCAGACTGTGCTATTTACATTATATTACAGTTTATTTACATAAATTATATTTACAAGCACATAACAAAATTTGAAGAAAATAAAGACAGAATAAACTGACCAGAAAGAATATAAATTATTAGTGGAAAAGTGAGCAAAGAAAATGGGATTCCATCGGGATTCGAACCCGAGACCTCCGGATTGCTAGACCGGTGCTCTACCGACTGAGCTATAGAAAGCCCTAGTGCAGTGTTCGTCCCAGAAACCCTTAATTCTCAATGCTCGGGTGGTCAGAAGCTATAGCAGTGTGTTTGTGTGTGACACACACGCACACACTTGAACCTGGCATAAACCCGAAGGATAATTCAACTTGGGGATAAATGCGAGGGATCACCGAAGTGATGCAGCTTTTTGAGTTTGTAACAAATAAAGACAGAATAAACTGACCAGAAAGAATATAAATTATTAGTGGAAAAGTGAGCAAAGCAAAACTCAAAAAGCTGCATCACTTCGGTGATCCCTCGCATTTATCCCCAAGTTGAATTATCCTTCGGGTTTATGCCAGGTTCAAGTGTGTGCGTGTGTGTCACACACAAACACACTGCTATAGCTTCTGACCACCCGAGAATTGAGAATTAAGGGTTTCTGGGACGAACACTGCACTAGGGCTTTCTATAGCTCAGTCGGTAGAGCACCGGTCTAGCAATCCGGAGGTCTCGGGTTCGAATCCCGATGGAATCCCATTTTCTTTGCTCACTTTTCCACTAATAATTTATATTCTTTCTGGTCAGTTTATTCTGTCTTTATTTGTTACAAACTCAAAAAGCTGCATCACTTCGGTGATCCCTCGCATTTATCCCCAAGTTGAATTATCCTTCGGGTTTATGCCAGGTTCAAGTGTGTGCGTGTGTGTCACACACAAACACACTGCTATAGCTTCTGACCACCCGAGCATTGAGAATTAAGGGTTTCTGGGACGAACACTGCACTAGGGCTTTCTATAGCTCAGTCGGTAGAGCACCGGTCTAGCAATCCGGAGGTCTCGGGTTCGAATCCCGATGGAATCCCATTTTCTTTGCTCACTTTTCCACTAATAATTTATATTCTTTCTGGTCAGTTTATTCTGTCTTTATTTGTTACAAACTCAAAAAGCTGCATCACTTCGGTGATCCCTCGCATTTATCCCCAAGTTGAATTATCCTTCGGGTTTATGCCAGGTTCAAGTGTGTGCGTGTGTGTCACACACAAACACACTGCTATAGCTTCTGACCACCCGAGCATTGAGAATTAAGGGTTTCTGGGACGAACACTGCACTAGGGCTTTCTATAGCTCAGTCGGTAGAGCACCGGTCTAGCAATCCGGAGGTCTCGGGTTCGAATCCCGATGGAATCCCATTTTCTTTGCTCACTTTTCCACTAATAATTTATATTCTTTCTGGTCAGTTTATTCTGTCTTTATTTGTTACAAACTCGAAAAGCTGCATCACTTCGGTGATCCCTCGCATTTATCCCCAAGTTGAATTATCCTTCGGGTTTATGCCAGGTTCAAGTGTGTGCGTGTGTGTCACACACAAACACACTGCTATAGCTTCTGACCACCCGAGCATTGAGAATTAAGGGTTTCTGGGACGAACACTGCACTAGGGCTTTCTATAGCTCAGTCGGTAGAGCACCGGTCTAGCAATCCGGAGGTCTCGGGTTCGAATCCCGATGGAATCCCATTTTCTTTGCTCACTTTTCCACTAATAATTTATATTCTTTCTGGTCAGTTTATTCTGTCTTTATTTGTTACAAACTCAAAAAGCTGCATCACTTCGGTGATCCCTCGCATTTATCCCCAAGTTGAATTATCCTTCGGGTTTATGCCAGGTTCAAGTGTGTGCGTGTGTGTCACACACAAACACACTGCTATAGCTTCTGACCACCCGAGCATTGAGAATTAAGGGTTTCTGGGACGAACACTGCACTAGGGCTTTCTATAGCTCAGTCGGTAGAGCACCGGTCTAGCAATCCGGAGGTCTCGGGTTCGAATCCCGATGGAATCCCATTTTCTTTGCTCACTTTTCCACTAATAAAATTTGAAGAAAATAACTAGCCACTGTGATCAACCGTTAGTCAGTTACGGAATGATCCCACAGATGACGCTGAAACAATTTCTGCCGACAGGGAATTCCAGCTCCTTATCAGAAAGAACGAATGGCGATGCGATTCAGTTCTCGAGTATGATTCCTGATAAGAATGTGGTTGCCTGGCTCTCGTCAACTGAGTAACCTGTTTGATGTTATAGTCCTATGCTGAAAGATGAGTAAGATTATTGTGTATTTTGTGCATCATAATTAGCCTGTTATTTTCTCTGCGCTGTTCTAGAGTGATTCAATCAAGTGCTATATGCACAACATTTTGGTGACACTTGAGGTGTTATGGTAACGATTCAAAGTGAATTTCGCAGCTCTTCTCTGGACCATTTCCACTTTGTGGATGAACGTTCTTGGAAGATGGGTCCCAAACTGTGGAAGCATACTCTACTCTGCAATTGGTCGAACCAACGTTTTGTAAACTGTGGCTGTAACATCACATGATTTTATGCGAAGATTGCGTCTTAGAAAATGCAAGGACGTTATTGGCTTTATTGACAGTATTATTGATGCTTCATATTACATTGTTGCACTGCACATTTCCTGAGAGTCTCTGCATGGTTCAAACTATAAATGGGCAGACCGAGGTGAGTTCAAAATAATAATTCACTGAGGGCGTACCCCAGAACAGGCTTTCGAGGCACTAATAACCATAACCTGAAACTCGACATTAGTATGTGGCTTTGTGATGTCACAATTGAGTATATGAATATAAGAACGACCCAAGTCCATGGATGACCATTTCAAGTAAACTTAAAAAAACTTCATATTTTTTTTTTATTTGTCCAATAATATTCTATCTAACTGTGATGGGAAAGCAACATTGTATATACAATTTAGAACATATATTATTATGACAATTAACATTTGCATTAATTGTGGAGAGGCCATTTTGTGTGATGGACTTGGGTCGTTCTTTGATTCATATGGACTTGGGTCGTTCTTTGAATCATATACAATGTACATGATATTCTGCTATAGAGATGAGAGAAGGACGAGAGAGGGCACTATAATATGAATGTAAGAACGACCCAAGTCCTTCATGTTTACATTCATATAAGATTGAACTCATTTATTTCAGGCACTTCCGGGGGTAATTAGGATTTATCATTTATACACAAGATGAGTCCATGCATAAGCTACAATTTCCCATGTCAAACTAAATTTGGCCAAAAATTGGACTTGGGTCGTTCTTATATTCAGGTCCTCAATTACTTTGTAACATTTCACTGAGTGACGGTCAAAGAGACTTTTGGGAAAAGCTCTTTGGTGAAGTACAAAGCAGCGCGCGCTATATTTCAGAATTGCTTTGAGGTGTCATATTGCTTCGGACCCTCATTTCTCAAATTGTAGTGAACTATCCAGAAAAAGTCATAAAAAGTGACGTCATTTTCCAAATAGTATATGACCTGGAGTGTCAAACAGACCAATACTTTGCCTTGAGAGTTCCTGCTTAAAGTAGGTAGAAGTGACTTCAACATAGTACATCATTCACTGTCGAGGCGGGGCTATATAGGGCCCTCGTATAGGCTCGAAATAGATAGCGCATTTGGAGACACCGAGGCCCATATAAGTTTTAACCAGAAACTCGAAATTAGGCAGAGGATATATTTGTTTTATATTTGGGATTAAAAATTCCGACAAAAGGAGGAGAAAATATTATGAGATAAGAATTCACCTGATGGCGGATGCAATGTTGTGCACTGACCTTAGTGATCAGGGCGCAATGCCACAATTGCTTTTATTTGTATATTATCTTACAAAGTGACCGACGAAAGCAGCTTGTCAGAATTGTTTTGTGACGTCACAATTGCTTTGTGACATCATTTCACAAAAAGTGTACTATTTAGAATCATTCTGTCGTTATAAAAAGTTTTTGTAAAAATGAATAGATATGCATAGGCCTACATTTATTATGTCATGGTGTGTCAAACAGGCCAACATTCTGGAAAAGTTGAAAATACAACCAAGTGACTCTCTTCAACCAATCGCTAAATGATTCTTTTTTGATCCGATGAACTATTATTATGATAATAAAATATTTAGGATTCGAATGTGAAATTTGAGACCTGAATGTAATATAGGGGCCTAATGCCACATACACTTCTGTAACTAGTCGCAATAGGCGACATAATGCTGTTATCAGGGGCGGATCCAGGAATTTCGTAAGGGGGGGGGGGGGCGCAAAGAATTTTTTGGTGCTACTTCCGGGTTTCATCTCATTTTTTTCCTTTTTATTTCTTTTGTTTTAACAACAAATAAAGAGGGGGCGCGCTTCCGGTGCGCCCCTCTAGATCTAGATCCGCCACTGGTTATGGATGTCAGAGAAGTCGAGGAGGTGGAGACATCGTGTATAATTACTTGTTGATTATTTATGTAAATTGTTGTGCAAGAATGTTGGAATTATTCACAAACTGAAATATCTCTTCCCAAAGCCAATATTGCATTCTCTTTATACAACTTTATTATTACCTTACTTGAATTACGGAATATTAGCCTGGGGGAATTGCTCAAAGACTAAAATTGATTCGTTATTTTGTTTCAGAAAAAGGCCTTGCGGATTATAAATCGAGCACAATTTTTTGATCACACTGATGAATTGTTTGTTTCAAGTAAATTGTTAAAAAATTCTGATTTGTATTTATATCATCTTGGAATTTTCATGTACAAGTTGAATACTGGTGACCTTCCTAGTATATTTTCCTCAATGTTTGTGAAAAACAGTGATATCCATACTTACCCTACAAGACACAGTGAATCCTATCATTTTTCCCCTGTTCGTACAGTTTTAGCCCTTAAGACAATTACATCGACCGGCCCTTCTTTCTGGAATGAGTTAGATTCGGTTCGGTTGCACTCAAGTTCTTTAAGCTCCTTTAAGAAAAATCTCAAAGCCAATTTTCTAAAATCCTATGTTTGATTATTTTGCCGCAATCACTTGAATTTTTTCTCATGCCTCGCTCTGATGACTTCATTAGTTTGATCAACTTGCTACTTTTCTTAGCATTTATACCATAAGTTAATCATAAACATTATATACTATACCTTGTACATCCCGTAAACATTGTAATACTCTCGATAGTTTGAATTTTGCATGTTACGTCACTTCTGACATTGATATACTGTACTAAAACCTATGTTATATTTTTGGAGCCCACATCCTACAAGCTTTGCTTTTTAGTGGGTTCCTCATATTACACGCCAATTATATGTCCTTATCATACATTATTGGTTCAAACTGACCATTGTGTGAAAAACATTTCTGCTTCAAATCAAATGGAATATAAAACTTGTATGAAATGTGGAATATGGAACATGAATTAAATATATATATATATATATATATACTGAACCATGCAGTGATCGCCACCACCTTTATTGGTATGTGATGTGTTTACTGACTCTTTGCAACAGCTTTCGTCTCTCCATTATCGTTGATATACATTCAAAACACAAATTCCTTTACAATAAGTATTCTTCCTTCCTTTCTTCACACATTCATTCGTTCGTTCATTTATTCATTCATTTATTCATCCATTCATTCATTCACACAACTCATTACATTCATTCATGCCATATAATTCTATGCCCTAACACCTAACTGTGATATAGGAATAAGTTTACAATCGCAATCCTAAGAGAATCATAGTAGTGTCGAGGCACCAGTTTGCGGGTATTCCCCTGCCGGCGGCACACCGCTAATCTACACTACTGTAGTCTCAATAAATCGGTGGTGATCACTACCTTTCGGCTAGATTATGGAATTAACTCCCCTCACAAAGAAGTTTGAACATCAGGAAATGTGATATTTTACTGTGATAAGCTGAAAACAGTGACCAGTGTACAGAAAAACCATGACAGCCATGACCGCTTTGAAATTAGTATCAAAATACTGAAAGCTGCTGTTTATGTTTTCAGATAAAATGTGATTCGGGCAGCAGCATCGGGTACTTTTATTAAGAAATGGGTATATAAGGGCCTAACTATCTGAACTGAAAGAAAGTTTGATGTGAATGATAGCAAAATGTTGTTACTTAAAAAGGGGGATTTTGATGACAAATAAAACTATAAGTTCTCTCGAGCTCTCCTGCACGCGACAGGCGGCCGATAAGCGCACGCGTTGTACATAAAGCAATGCATACTAGTCACATGCTAGTATTAGGCAGCGTACGCGGCGGTATCAGGATGTACCAGCACGCCGCACGCACAAAACAGTAGTACTGTACATATACATGAAGGTATGGCGCGTTCGCGCCGGTCGCGGCAAGGCGTATGCATGCCGTCAAAGGGACCGATTTCGTTCCTGAGTTTGGACTTAAATTTCGGAATTTGAAAACAGCAAATGCATATTTCAACACCACCGTTCGTAAGAAACCGCTATTATCTCAGGGTGTCATATGATAATCAAATTTGATTTGACGAAAATGTCAACATTATTTCAAATTGATGCTTAGCGTACCGCAGACTAGGTGTTCCATTCTAAAATCGACTATAAACATTTTTATCGGGTATGCTCAATTGCGAAGGTAGAAACAGCGATTTGAAGTGCTGATCCAGAAACACCGCCCTAAAAACGCCGCTCACAGGTCACACACCTTTTTCGAGCTATTTTTTTTTTTTTTTCACATTTAATGCGCACTCTAATTCACGGAGTGCGCTTACATTTTCGGCAATGGATAACTTCGTCTCAACCTGTCACCAGGCTAGTTCAATCCGAAAATTCAAATTCACATTAAAATATTATTATTATATTATAGGAGCATTCAAAATAAATCTGCAAGCTATCACTTAAAAAGGTACATTTCTTGTAGACCTATAATACTGTATTTTGTGTGGATCATACAATATACGTGAAACGATGCGAAGATCACAAGGACAAGGATAATCATTATCTGACTGGAAATGAATATAGTGATAAAAAAGTATGAACACAAAATAATATTATGGTGATCATGATTGAAGTACAACATAAAAATATAAATCAAAGACCACAAAACAATGTGATGATCATGATTTAAAGGATTTATGCTGATAAAGAAGTTTACATCATAAAAATGTTGAGCTAAAGGAATATCTTCAGCTGAAAAAAAAGCACGATAATCATGATGATGAATATCTTTATTAAGCATTTACAAGTGAAATTCATATGATCAATGATTACGGTCTACAAAATGGACAAAATCACTTTTGCCTATTACCAAAGTGATTACGAAATTGAATGCTCAATGTATTGTACAAACTCATCGCTCAAAAACGAAACTGAAAGTAGGGTGTATAGTAAACGTTAATTATCTACCCAGCCCATCGCACCATTTGTCTATAAAATGCCTAACATGATAATGAGTGCTTACATCCGTATTTGAACTTCTGGCAATTGCCATTAATTTGGGTGCCTCAAAAGAATTCGAAAAAAACTGAACAAGAAACAGTTTTACCAAAATGACCCTGCACTGCAGGCTTCAAGCATACGAATTTAAATGCACATGAAATGAAAATGAATGACGATTTTACGAAATTGGCTTGGGAAAACTGTAATGACACAGCGAAATAGGAAAGGCATGGATACAAAGCCTGATGGATTACGTGAAAAGTGTGTGTGTGTGTGTGTGTGTGTGTGTGTGTGTGTTTTAGAAGGATTAAACGTGTGGTTGTGGACTATCGTGACTGATGGACATCCATCTATGATGTAACAAGAGGTCCTATACGTAGATAATACATGGATAGATAGGTAGGTAGATAGATAGATAGATAGATAGATAGGTAGATAGATAGGTAGATAGATAGATAGGTAGATAGATAGATAGATAGATAGGTAGATAGATAGGTAGATAGATAGATAGGTAGATAGATAGGTGGGTATGTAGATAGATAGGTATAGTATAGATAGGTAGGTAGATAGATAGATAGATAGGTAGATAGATAAATAGATAGATAGACTAAAAAAATTATTCATTCCCATCAAGTCCTAATGAAACAAAACATATTTCTACTGATCATGTGACATGGTTTGTATTACCCATGTATAATTATATATAATAATTACATATATTTTGTGGAAATGAAAATAATACATTTTTAATGAATGCATTAAGAGATATACAGATCTGATTAGATAGAAAGAAAGAAAGAAAGATAGATAGATAGATAGATAGATATATTGATACAAAGAGAGAGAGAGAGAGAGAGAGAGAGAAAGAAAGAGAGGGAGGGAGAGTAAGAAAAGGAGGGGTTGCTCCATAGAGCTGTATTTACATAATTGGTGATAACAGCTCTATGGGTGGCTCTGACTTGTTCACATAAGCAGTTGCATAAAAATCTGCGTATTTTATATAGGTAACCATATGATAAGTAGGCCCCTAAAATATGGAACTGCTATAAGTACGACAAGTACCATGTACTACAGCAGCTTCAATTCTGGGTTGATGGTGATTTTAGTAAGAATCCAGGCTGCTGACAGTCACTTGAGGGCGCGCTTCCCAATCTACTGCACACAAAAATGAGGTGTCATAGGAACAGCTATTTAAAACTAGGTACATCTGTAATATTGTATACTATGTATGAATACGTACACATAATATAAGGTTGGGAGGTATAGGTTGTTGGTACTAAGGGATATTGTACTCCCAGAGAATGTAGAAACGGCATCGTGTACATGTATTTACACAACATATTAGTTTGCATATGATTCGAGTACATGGGCTTCTCCACTACTAGCGAATGATTTTTTTTTTTTGTCTCCTGCATCTTCGTTATCTCTCTCACTCAGGATGTTTTGTGTGTGTGTGTGTGTGTGTGTGTGTGACACTAGACTGTGTGTGTGAAAAACAAACATTGAAAAAAAAAGGTGTTCATGCGGTTTTTTTTTTCTCCACAGCTTATTCATTTACTTCATTTGTTTATTATCTCTTTAATTCACTTTTCATTTTTGTTCTTTTACCTTTCAACTTCTAAGCTGCAGTTATACTGTACCTCAACTCCCTTCCTGGTTTTCAGGCTTTAATCTTTTCCTACTCAAGGAAGCAAAAAAACAAAAACAAAAACAAAACAAAAACAAACAAACAATCAACCCCCCCCCAAAAAAAAAAAAATATCCAGTAACAATCCCTTCCTAGGACTGATACATC
Organism: Diadema setosum; assembly: GCF_964275005.1. Lineage (NCBI taxonomy): Eukaryota > Metazoa > Echinodermata > Echinoidea > Diadematoida > Diadematidae > Diadema > Diadema setosum. The sequence goes on along the minus strand of NC_092696.1, from coordinate 34,987,891 downwards.
AATAGATTATTAATATGAGAAAAAAAAAATGCTTCCCACTTTTTTTAAACAGTATTCTCTTTACATTGATTTTTTTTAATTCATGAAAGAAGTTTCTGCTATTTCAGAGGTTTATTTCATGAACTTTTGAAGAAAGAAAACAAAATTGTACTACATATAAGATATAAACTGATAACAAATAAAACCTATTGTTGTTGTTGTTAAAGAAGAGAGAGAAAAATGGGGCCCTATACAAATAATTTGCCCTAGACAGCACTTAACATAGAACACTTAACATAAACCTATTACTTGGCTTTAATTATTTCACTGAAAAAAGTAAACATACACCATTGAGCAATAGAACACAATAAACATCCCATCCAGCCATATTTTGGGCCTCCCAAGTTTAATTTCCAGTGATTAATCCACTAAATCCGATTGGCAAAATGTTTACTGGAAAAGGCAATACATGTTTAGACTAAGTCCAGAGACAGAGAGGGTGAAAGGAATGGTACACTTTTGGTTGAGATGGGAATTCAGGTTTTAACTTTTTTTTTGCAAGATAATTAGAAACCACTTAAAGGGTGTGTACAGTTCTGGTTGAGGTGAGGATTTAGCTTTTAACTTTTTGCGAGATATTCAGAAACCACTCTATGAGATGTCAAAGTGCATGCAATTCTAAGGGGTATCAAAAGTTTATTTGATGAAAATCGGTTTTGAAATGGCTGAGATATCCAAAAACAAGGTGAAATAAAGAGATCCTAATAAAAGGCATGGCCTCAGCCATTTGAAAACCCAATTTTCATCAAATACATGTAAATGTTGAATCTTTCTTAAAATTACGATCTTTCATATTTCAAAAGAGGTTTCTAATCATCTCACTTGGGAATGTTCAAAACTTGAATCCCCACCTCAACCAGTACTGTACAGTCCCTTTAATGCATGAAATATTTAAGAGGATATTTTAAGAGAAATTAAGAGTTTATTTGAGGGAAATCTGTTTTGAAAAGCTTGAGATATTTAAAAAGCGGTCCAACCTTGTATCAGGACCACTTTGTTTTATTCTGTATTGGATATCTCAGCTACTTCAAGACCAATTTTCATCAAATAAACTTTGAATTCTTCTTAGAATTGCATGCTCTGTAATATTTCAAATAAGTGTTATCTCACAAAGTTATAATCTGAATCCCCATCTCAACCAAAACTATACCATCAAAAAATCACCCACATTCAAAAGAGAGGATGTATACATACACAGATGCACAGACAGACTCACACACACAACACACACACACACACACACACACACACACACACACACACACACACACACACACACACAAATCACACATCCAGAAAGATGCAATCAACAAAATCCAACAACCGATTACTGGAAACCTTGTTTTATTCTAAGTTTAAAATGCACACAAATAACAAGGAAAATCTTTATTATCGGAGAATGTGCAGACGGGTGTTCAAATTTATGCACGTGATGTATAACATGAAATTGGACACAAAACCAATGTTGTACAGTATACCAATTTTTACAACATGGCCTTGAAGTGAACTTTGAATAATGTAATCATTTACTCATTACATGTAATTGGCAGGAGATCATTTGATACTAATGTATTTGCTTTTTTTTTCTTTTAATTTGACAAATTAGCAACAAGTCATTCAATTCACCCGTACATACCCAATGCACTCCAATACCATTGAGGCCAATTTGCATGCATCTGGTGTTGCTATGTCAGCTTGCGATATATATGCGAGCATGGAATTAGAATGAAATATTAAGTGGTCCATTCAGCTTCCTCCATTTTTTTTTTTCATCTGCATACAAATTGTTACATTAATTAGATTACATAGAAGTCTGCACTCGCGATGCTGACACAACACGTACACGCTACACAGCTCCTCCCCTGTACATATACAATTGTATTTCTCTTTTATTCTGATGAAAATTTGACTACTTCTGATTAAGTTTGCTTATAATAAATCCAAATTGTAACATGTAAATGTCGTAGATCGTCCTTGAAGTGACAAGACCTCGCATTTCAAGATCATGAATTGTCAAGACAGCAAACAAAAACTTTTCTCACTTTTGCCAAACTTTCACAAAATAACATTAACGTTGCCATCAATGTAGAAATAGTGTTTTGAATTATATCAATATTTGTTCTTGTCTTAAAAATCAAATCAGTACTTTTCATATTCAACATTGAGTGAGGAGGTTCTTCAGTATGTCAATCGATATGCAAAGTCTTGTCCCCCTAGAGCCGATATTCTTTGTACATCTTTTGATGTTAGCAACTCCACCCGAGAACAGAAAAAAACCCAACAAATTTGTATCCGAGTACTCCATCAGCGCTAACATTCTACTCACTGTATCCAACTGCTTGCAAAGTCGTATCCCACAGAATTCACAAAGAACCTAGTCACTAATATTCCGATACGAGGATGGATATTTCACCTTATGACCACACGGGTTATCAATGGAAAAGCCTTACCAGTCTCTTCACATACACACACACACACACAATGCATTATGAACCCACAATCAGGAGCATTGACACCCAGTAATACCAGTAAGTACATGGATACAGATCTTGTAAACAGCATCGCAGAATTCTGAGGGCTGAAAAGCCCCCCTCCTTTGTGTTGGAAAAACAGTATTTTTTACCTTTCCAGAAATATACACACAGCTGTATGTAGTAATACAATTTGGGAAAAACAATATTCTCCATGAAACATGCAGTATCTTGGGCAAAAAATACTCCAGTACAAAATACTGTACTGCACAAAAGTAATAGTTGGCATATTTGTAAACATACATGGGCATAATATTCATGTAATAAGAGAACTAGATGAGGAAAAAACATTATCTGAGGGGATGCAGTTAGCATCAATGTAAAAAACAACAACAACAAAATAACAAAAAAAATAAATGTAAATGTCTGTTACAAGTACATAATTTTAGATAAATTACTCACCAGTTGAATGCTTTTGTAAATACCTATGATGCCAAACCTTTGTGTAGAATGATATTGAATACTGCAAAGACGTACAGCATGAGTGTAGCGTGTATGAAAGGGATACGGTAACAGTTTTCCCCGAGAGTTGATACATTTTAATCGGCAATGAGAGAATGTGTGCATTTTTCCCAGAACGTTGATGCAACCTTCTTGTTTACTATTGAAGAATACAAGAATGAAGTAGAATCTGCTCACTGGGAAAGCAAACTATGCTACATTTTGCCAAGAATATGTCCGACTACTGCATGAAGAATCAGCAAGGATGAAGAATCAGCAAGGATGAACAATCTGTATCATGATTTCATTAAATATTCAATTTCAATTCTGGAAGAAAAATATGGTTTTCTACGCTCGCACCAAAGCAAACATAATTGACTGGAATAGAAAAGAATCATTCCCTCATAATGTTACACAAACGAAAAGCTTCCGGCTCCATTACAGTACTGCAGAGAAGGTAAACCTTGAAATGTAAAATTAAATCATACCATGAAAAAAAAAAAAAATATGCTTGACATTCAAATATGCTCACATTTTCTGCTTCATTGATTACACAAATTCATAGCTGGAAACTTACCCATTTCATGTTTTATGTTGATGTAGGGCAGTGCTAGAAATATCTCTATGATGGAAATTTGAATGCAAACATAAACACTTGGCTTCACTACTTGCTTTCAAAGAGTTTTAAATTCCTCATGTACCTGGTCAATACACGGTGCAAATTCAGATTTTTGCTTGAAAGATACTCACAAGATTATCTTTATATCTCACCCACAATCAGAGAAAAGAACACAGAATTAACGATCACAGGTTTCTTGTGAAAGCTTAACTGTCCTTTCCTCAACATTTCAGAAACCTGAAAAGTTCATGATGAATGCACTAGGTATAAAGAAATACTGTGAACGTTTTGTTGGGTTTTCATGCAGTTGTGTCGGTATATTGAATGTATGTAACGACAGGGGATGACTTACACTTAATATTCATATATATTTCCAAAGGTTTGCTCACCTTAGTCTAAACATCCTGTTAACGATGCATTGAAATTGCAATGAATGCAGAGAGGAATATTGAATTCAAGAAAAAGCCATTCACATTGTTCTGCATCACATAACTTCCCCATCCATTGACCTTGAATTTCTTTTACACACTTACAAAAACCAAGAAGGAAAGTCAATGGTGCATTCTTGAGGAAAACATGCTGATCCAGGGAAATGTCATTATGAGGTCCCCGATTTTACCTTGTCATAACCGGTACATCGTTGTAGACTCGCTAAAGAAGAGACCATGCTTGATACAGGTATGGAAAATCATAACCGCTGAACTCACCTCATTAAAAGCAAGAACTTGTTGTAAGCAAGCCTGTTATAATGGGGTTCCCTGTAATTGCCTTTTCATGCTTCACACATCTACAAAGATAACTTATGATAGTAACTGATGTAGATAAGTATGAGAATAACTGATATTAGAATTTAGCATCATCAATACCAAACATACTCTGATTTACAAGGGTTGTTGCGAACGAAAAATAGTCGAAGTTAATGATCAATTTGAGGATAATTTGAATGACCATACATTTCAGTGGTATTATTCTATACTCCAATAGGCATCAACGTGCCTGTATGTTGGACTTCGCTTTACAAGATGCAGGTGGCTCACTCAGCAATGTGTTTAATGGAGTCTGGTTATATCAGTGTTCATATTAACGACGGACCAGTACGTTAGAAAGCCACCTCTTCTTCCTCCTGGTTGTACCCGTTTTGGTTCTCTTGGTCTCCTCCGTACGTCTCCTCCTCCTCCCGCGAGCCCTGGCCAAAATTAGCCCCTCCCTGCTGCAGCTCTTTCAGCTTCTGAATCTCTTCCTCGTCGTAGCCGCCCTCGCCCCCGTACTCGTCCCCTTGCCCGTAGTGCTGCTGCTCACCGTATTCCTGCTCCTCCCCGGCGTATCCCTCCCGCCCGCCGCGCCCGTCCTCCCCATACTCACCCATGCGGTCCTCCTGATCCCGCCCCGCCCTGCGAGCCATCTCGTCCCCTCCCTCGTCCATGTTGCCTTCTTCCCGCTCCGCCTCGCGATCCCGGTCCCGGTCCCGCCTGCTGCGGTCTCTGTCCCTGTCCCGATCGCGGTCCCTATCCCTGTCCCGATCTCGCCGGCGCTCGCTGCGGTCCCTGTCCCTGTCGCGATCCCTGTCCCGATCCCGTTTGCGTTCCCGATCGCGATCTCTGTCCCTGTCTCTGTCCCGGTCCTTCTCTCCGCGGTCCTTTTCCCTTTCTCGGCTCTTGCTGCGCCGCCTGCGTTCCCGTTCTCTGTCCCTGTCCCTATCTCTATCACCCCGCTCTCGGTCCCGCTCACGCCGCCTCTCCCGATCTCGGTCTCTCTCACGGTCCCGTTCACTGCGTTCCCGGTCCCGGCCTCCTCCTCTCTCCTCATCATCCCGATCTCTTTCCCTGTCCCTGAGAATAGAAATGTGACAGAAAGTTACATGCACTGACACATAAAAAGTGATAAAATTCCTATTCACCATTAGCCTTTATGTTGTTTTTTGTTTATGAAATGCAATTTGTGATTGATTGCAACTTACGCTAAATCTTCATGAAACAGACCCCACATCTTGTGTCATCACACCGGCGTGAACCCGCTAGTCTCAGAGTAAGCACAAAAATTCCGGTGATAGTCCAGTCAGAGAGCTTGCCAAAGGTAATAACTGTAAGTGATGCAAGTCACCAAGAGCTCATCTCTCCCATTTGGTTTTTCTTTTACAGGACATTAGCTCATTACGGCATGTTAGTGATCTCAACTTCCCAAACAGCCCCTTCCTCAGCCCACCATCCCATCTTTGAGAACAAAATTGGCCATCATTTCCTCAGAAAGACCATACAACTGTAACTGGGTGAACATTTGTAGAAAGCCCCAGTCACATATAAACACAGATCCTTACGTATCTACATGACGATCCGTGGAGTTCCGGAATAGTTTCACCCTGAATGAAGCGTTGACGAGTGTTGATTGACTGCACACAAGGTATCAACACAGCAGGTACACAGACAAGGTTGGAACTGCACGGCATCTACACGGCGCTTACACAGACCAACACGGCAGCTACGTGGCGGCCACATGGACCATCCCGGATTGCTCTGCCAACACGGCAGTCCCCGGATGATGCCGGATGTTTTTGACTTCCAAAAGTTGCTGCATTGGCCTCCGGGATGTCCAACGATGCCCAAGGCATCAACATGGATCTCTCCCCGGATCAACCTGGATCAGATCTGGGGTGACCCGTTATGTCTATGTGACTGGGGCTTTAGAGAGAGCTCTACAAGTCAGATGAAGACTGACTCACCTGTTTCCACTTGGATCCTCTCTACCAGAGTGACGCGAGTTGACCTCCGGCCCACCGCGACGTGTGCCTCCGAGTCCACCACCTGTGGTGCAAAAAGAAAACACAACAGAAATGGATTGATGCATACAAGGTGAATTCCACAAAGATATAGACGAAACAAAACAACCAAATATCTAAACAAACACATACATCTTGTAAGCACTTGCAAACAGACATCGCAGTCAATAATTTCTGCTTTAGACACATCTTGTAAAGAATGTTAGCAAAGTGAAATTTCTCTGCTAAGAGGCAAAGTTGTTATGCTTGACCACCGAGTGAAAATGGCTCATATGTAATTGCTGTCATAAACTTTTACGTACAACACTATCTCAAGACATATAGAATGCATAGGATGTTTCACAATATAAATGGGAACTAATAGTTTGCCTTGTTTTCACACAGAAGCTTACAAAGCATATCAGGAATCTGAATATCTACCAACTTATAACCAGCTTATCAAGGAAATACTCCTACTCACCTAATCGTCGAGGAACCCATCCCTTGACCGTTCGAGCTCGCTCCACGTCCACTAGCACTCTGCGGCCATCAATCTTCTTGCCGTCGGCGTACTTGTAGGCGGCTGTTTTGATGAGGGGGAGGGGTAGGGGCAGAAACGATTGGTGATTGCGAGTGCTCAACAAGAATGATATCCATACACATATTATATATCAATTATACTTACCCCCAGGATCTGCTCTGTTAGCTCACGCTGGTTATGAATAGACAAATAATACTGGGTGCATTGCCAAACAAGACAAAATATCTCAATTTTGTGAGAAGACAGCTTTCCTTCAAAGAAAAGTATTTGCTATTTTTTTCCTTTCATTTCTGCTGCAGGTGCTGTAGTAGATATGACTTCTTCATTAAAAACTTAATTCACACCAGTGGCGTGTCAAAGTGGTCTGATGTGATAGAAATCAAAATTCACAGCATATCTCTATTTCTGTATGAATATGTAGATATGACTTCATTTACATTTCCAAACACCTGCAGAAATTTGATGAGTGCCTGTGCGACCACAAGTAGTACATTCAATAAAAGTAGCAATAACAGTACTGAGCTGTAAAATTAGGACAGAATAGATTTCCTCAACTTTGCGAAGCCAATGCAAACTGAGAGAATATTAATAGTAAAAATATCCATAATTGTCTCTCTCAAACCAAATGCACACTAGATTCTAAATCTGCTTCAATTTGAAAGAAGAAAGCTGTCTAACACTCAATCCAGAGTGTGCCCAGATTTCATTTGTTTCCAACTTCTTTTTTCTTTTTTGAAAATAATTTAGATATTATGGTCAGACATTTGCAGCAAGATCCAAAGAACTACAGAAAACATCTTGGGCATCTGTAATTTCTATTTCTTGCATGAGCCTTCTGGCATGGATGAAACCACTTACCAATCTATCTTTTTATACTTATCTGATTTACTATTTGCCGGCAGAGATGGCGTGATAATGCAGTGAAGATGTTAAGGCCGCCTCTGGTGTACAAGCCATAGTGCATTTTGCTTTTTGTCCCCACTTTTTTTTTTTGTTTTCATGAAACAAGACTTACCAATGCACTTTGCTAAGCAACCCACTTACAGGGTTTGCACCAATAGTTCATTGATCATTCACTGCTTATGTGTTTTATATACTAAAATATTAATTTGATATCATTGTTTTTAATTCATTTCATATTTTGAGAGACAGGAATTGCTGATCATAAAATATTAGAAGAAAATACTGGAAGGGAAGAATTCAAAGTTGCAATTTACTATGAAAAAGATTTGTAACATTCATTCAAAATAATACAAGTTGCTGAAAAGAAATGTTATCACATAGCCATTATTTGATGAATCAAATTTTTTGCAAATTACGTGAGAATTGTAGCCTGATTACAATATCACTAAAGTTTAGAATATTGCAACAGTATCATAGAAGTAATACACGATGACAAACTTTTGCTTTGTCCAGAACCGTAAAAACACGAGCTACAACAAATGACTGAAATTACTTTGTACGCATTTCTAGTGTACACTGCTTCATAGGAAGTATTACTATTTCTTCCGTCCAAGTTTTTACACTGTAATCTTCAAAATAATCAGATATTATTGTAGCTCATTGATAATATACACCACACATTTGTACCAATAGGAATCACTCTAAAACTTTGCATTATCACTTTACAGACGACATATCTTGCCGGTTATGAAATTTACGTAAACAAATAAACCAAGGATTAATTTCTTTTAGTTTCACCAACCAATGCACGGCCTCAGAATTTGTTACTCCAAAACTTTTGCAGATTCATATTTCTGCTACTTCAGGAACTTAAAAAAAAATGGGGGAAAAGGAAAGAAAAATGAAATTTTAAGGAAAAGATCTTCCTCCTGAATGACACAAGTCATTATTTTCGTGTGTAACCTGAGGATAATTCTGTTCTCCTTATAGAATCCAGTGTAGCAGTTTTCTTCAAGATAATTCTTGCTACTGCTTTACATCTGCATGTTTACAGCAAACAGCTGTTGATTTTTTTCTTGTTAACTAAGATAGGCATATAAATGGGAACCCTCATGCACTCCAGTAGCATAGCACCCTTCACCCTCAAGAACCTGTGCTATATTTGTGTTACACTTTATCGATAGAGAGGTACAGCTATCATTTACGTCTTCAGTGGCGACTGCTCTTCTCTAGGCTCGTTGATATTCTTCATCTTCTGTCTTCAAGTTCAGCAGTATTCCGTGTATAATTTGTGGAGAAGTGAGGGGGTAATCTTTGGCAAACCAAACCAAGAGTAACGCGCTCGACATCAGTCATAATCAACTTCTACTCCACATTCATCGCTGTGGGATAGCATGTGATAAAGACGTGTAGACACGAGGTACTAGAAACAGTACTTGTTTGCTTCAATGGAATTTGGATAGAAGGCCAAAATAAACCAAAGAAGACTGCAACCCACGGTAGAATAGAAAAGCTGTTCGACTGTAACCTTACCATTGATCATTTTTTCTTACATTTTTATACTTTTACCTTTTCCTTTCTTTTTTTTTTTTTGCAATCTGTATACTTCTCCCCCCAGAGGCTTTCAACAACTATCTGTGTGTGACTGTATCTCTCATTTCTTGCTTTTACTCACGGCTCTCATTGATGCTGCACCCCTTCGCCCTCTCTCTCTCTCTCCCTCAAACGCACCCCCTTTCCCTCCTTAGCTCCAGCCACCACCTTCTCCTAGCTCACACCAGCCAAGACTGGCTTTAACAATACACTGCATTCACTGTAAATCACATATTATGCCATCATCACATGCCCATGGAAACCTTCAAAACCGTTACCAGTGCAACACACACCCCTGTCTGTACTATCTGTGAATAGATTTGCTTTAACTAAAACTAGAAAGAAAAGGGATATTTCGCACCTCAAGGGAAGGAAATTAACTGACCTATGTACACATCTATTTGAGGGTCCACAATGAACATATTAAACCACTGACTGACTAAAATGAGACAGTTTTGTTATTTAACACAAAGGTATAAGAAGTTATCAACCGTAGAGCGAGGGACAGAAAATATGTTTACGGGAAGCGCTGTTCGAGATTTTGAAAAACTTCTTCATCATGGTGAACCTGCTTATTCTCTCTGTCTCGCATTCCATGCTTGCGCCAGGCATCATCACACATCTTCATTTTTCCTTGTCGATAACAGAACCATCCATGTCCATTACTTTCCCTTGTACACTCCATGCAAGCACGCTTGAAAAACGCAGCATTGTTGCCAACTTCTCTGTAGCCTCAAATCACATGTACACACACAAGCACATACTGTACACACAACAATAATCAAAGCCTCTTTTAATCATTCACACCCGCAATGTTCACCTTTGCTTCTCATCTATATTCATTCTCTATTTTCTACATTCAATCAAAACTACACAGCTCAAACTATACACCTGAATGATTTGAATTTACAACCCTTACTCCCCCCCTCAAAAAAAGAAAAGAAAAAGGCCCATGTCTTATTAAAGAAATGTTTTTGTTTTCATAGAAAAGTATCAAAAGAAATTAAATCATGTTGCATCTTTGTAATGAGCAACTTCCCTTAAAGAGGGCAGTGAGAGCATAATATGAGAAGGCATAGTTTTCACAACTATGCCATGGCTGTAAATGATAATCTAGTTCGCAAAGAAAACAAATCCAGCATACGGTTGTACCCATAACCTCACGAAGTACTTCATATGCCGATAAGAATCAAAGAAAGAAAGAAAGAACTAAGCCCTTTAACCCTAATTCCGTAACTAGTCCTTTCTTGTAGTGTTTTAGGATTCAGAACTCTGCATGGCTTTGATTTGTAATTTAACTTGCAAGTTATGCTGTAAGTGCTCAAATGCGTCTGTGTCCTTTACTGTACTTGAAAGAAAAGAAGCCTGTGCATTCATCAAGATGAGAATGTTTTCCCTTCCTCGTAATTCCCCCTCTAGTCGCGGAAAATAATGTCATATATTGGTGTATAGAGTTGTGTTTTTTTTTTTGGACAATGCTTGTAGAACTATTCACAGCATTCCACACATCTCTCATCCTCTTCAGTTTTGTTTTCTCTTTTCCAACTTCAACCATCTTACCAACATACAAACCTAAAGGTTGTCACATGTTTCTTTGCATAGCCAATCATAATGAAGCATGGCTGAGCGTTAGCCAATGAGCAAGCAGCGCACACGTTCAAATTGCGTGGCTGTGTTGGGAGTGACAAAAAAGAGAAAGGTGAGAGAGCTAGCCTGTACGAGACAAAAATTCTACGGTCATGGATTTCAGTCAAAATGCTACCAAATCACATATACTACAAATTATTCATTAAACCAAAATTTTCTCCAAACAATACCTTGCATGAAATTATCTGGACAGCATTAAAAACTTATTGGATGACAGATTCTAATCAAAATTCAAGAAAGCGTATACATGTACTTTTCTGAACTACTTTTTCTGTAAATTGTTCTCTTTCAAAATTATAAACATGAAAGAAATTAGTACTTAACTTTCAGGTGAAATTCAGAGATGATATAATTTGAACATGAAAATACATTCATGACTGTACACAGGTGTCCTTAAAATAAAACTGTGGCTGCACGCTTCAAGTTTGCATTATCAGAAAGATATCCAATCATGTACATTGTATGTACTTTGCAGATAGTTTTCACAATTCTTAATCTACAGTTGTAGAAATAAAGAATGATAGCATCTGAAGTGAAGTTCAGCAACAACTACAGGAAAACTGCACACACAAAATATCATACTCACCAGACACGAGTTTTCAATTTTATTTTTTCTGAGAATCAACTTTGAATTCCGACAACTTCATCACTCAGAAACTCACCTCGGACCCATTGTTACCAGAAATGAATGGATAAAAATAATCAAACAAACACACAACACAGGCTCATGTACTTACAAATACTGTCATACCATGATACAGACTTACCAATACTTAGAAGTGTACACTCTAAGGACTGCAAAATATCTAGGAATATACCTGCTATTCTATTACCCTTTTCCACTCTTTACATACAGCCAAACCTGTCTTAGTGGTCACCCATCCACAGTGGTAAATTTTCTGTATTGACCATCCACTTTTCCTTGGCTACTATGAACCCCTCCAGTGATGTGTTCACTGCCTAATATCTAATAGCAGTCACCTAAATTGTATTCCATGGGAAAGACAAAGTTCACTGAGCATAGCTGCAAAGTACTTCACATTCTTTGGTTTCCTCAAGTGGTTGCACTGCACAGGTTTGACTGTATGTGTTACACCATAAGATCTGTGGCCTATCAAAATGATCTAAAATTTCACATGGTGTCTTCTGACTTTGGGCTTTAACTCAATGTGCAAAGTTTTGTCAAATCAAAGTCTCCTGATTGCATTTCTGTCCAGTATATTCCATAGTCTTCTTTTAAAACACTGAGATTCCTGGTCCCAGTTTCATACAACTTATAACATTGGCAACCTTATTAATACAAACACCTTGCTATAAAGAAACTGCCAACTAGCAGCTGCAATAATTGTCGCAATTGTTGGAACTTGTTTTGTGAAGTGGGGTCCAGTTTCAAACTTCACTGATACAGTGACGCAAAGGAATGTGTTTACTCATATTTAGTCTTAAACCTGAAGTACTCAAAAAATTCTTTTAAAATGTTTCTAGACTGCCATGCAAAAAGGCACAGGACATGCTTCTTGGCAAGGGTTTCACAGAACAATACCTTTGATTTGCTGTGAAAACTTATCTAAGTATCTCTGCTGTTACACCATTATAAACGTACTGCCTCATTCTTTGTTTTAATCATGACAAAGTAATCTAGAACCAATCTCTTAAAATGAATACAGAGGATTGCAGAATATATCAAACCATGTAATAAGGCCCTACAGAACAAAAAAATTACACAGAGTATGAATACACTGCTCTCCAACTGTAGTGTAGTAATCACATACATGCAGGAACAAGAGGAGATGGCTATGGTGTTTGCCACACCGATACAGTGTGCATACTTACTGTGCATGTCTCTCTCGTGCGCGTACTCGATGAAGGCGTAGCCCTTCGGTTTGCCTGTGTTGATGTCGTGTGCGATGCTGATCTGGAAGTGCATATGGATGAATGGAAGAGGAAATGTATGAGCAACACTACGCTGAAGGATCTTATTGATATAATTGCATTTCTGCAGACTTGATACAATAACACAATATGCTGAACTTTCCAGTACACTCAGTACCTGCTGCGCAGGTATTTAACAGTAAGACATGGGAGATAACTAAGCTTACAAAAAGCCTCCTGCTAATCAGTGATACTTGTATGGCATACATCGGGAGACTTCACTTTTCAATTATTTCACAAAATGAACTATAAAATCCTTAACAAAATCCCCCAGAAGAACTCAAATAATTTAAGATAATGATATAATGCTATTCTGTGTGATTTATTTTTTTAAATCATCTCTCATCATTACGCTTGACAACAGATAAATATGACACGAGTTCTGAATGTGACACTATATAACTTCTTAGATATCTGACATTAACACTACAGACCATTTCATCTTACCAAAAACAAACAAACAAACAAACAAATTCTGAGCTTGAAGACATACCATCTTGATTGGTCCGTAAGTTTCAAATTCTCTCCGCAGCTTGGATTCTGATGTGTCAAAATTCTAAGAAAGGGAATAATCCATAAAAAACAAACATGTGACTGCTTTGTTTCACCATCAATTAAAGATAATAAAAAGTTTTGGTACCTCAAAAGTTTCCCTGAATTTCCGTGTTTCAGGTTAAAGTACCTTTCAAATAACTACCACTGTGAGACTTATTCGCCCAAAAGTGCTCTCATTTCTTAGTAATCATGCAATTAACTGCGACCAGCAGCCCCATACGCATAGCGTAATGGGGCTTCGCATTGTAGCATTCAGGATCATGACAGATTTAGTATCGCGGGTAAATATCAACTTAAAATCCAAAAAATTCTTCAATTTGAAGACTTGCCAATTAAGTTGAAGTCTTGAAAACAGGCTTTGGGCAACGTTTGGTTCTGCCAATAGTCCCTTTCTGTTCGAATTGATGACTGAATGTGACTCTGTCGAGAGGACCTTGGGAGAGCTACATTGATTACTACGGCCAGCGCATACGCACACATCACATGCGAACAAATTTCAAATCCACGAACGGATAAGATGTTTGTGTGCGCATGCGCTGGCCGTCAATTCAGTGTAGCTCTCCCAAGGTCCTCTCGACCGAGTCACATTCAGTCATCAATTCGAACAGAAAGGGACTATTGGCAGAACCAAACGTTGTTCGAAGCCTGTTTTCAAGACTTCAACTTAATTGGTAAGTCTTCAAATTGAAGAATTTTTTGAATTTTAAGTTGATATTTACCCGCGATACTAAATCTGTCATGATCCTGTAAGCTACAATGCGAAGTCCCATTCAGCTATGCGTATGGGGCTGCTGGTCGCCGTTAGCTACTCAGTATGCGTATGGGGCTGCATGCTGCTGGTCGCAGTTACCATGCAATAGTGGTTTCGTACAATACGTGTACTACCTCGCCGCCGTATGGCGGCGGCTCTGGTACGAAACCATTATTGCATGATTACTAAGACATGAGAGCACTTTGGGGCGAGTAAGTCTCACAGTGTTAGTTATATGAAAGGTACTTTAACCTGAAACACAAACTAAGACAAGGAAATTCAGGGAAACTTTTGAGGTAATGCCAAAACTTTATATTATCTTTAAGTATGCAGAAAGCACAAACTCGAGTACTCTCACACAAAATATGTTATTAATACAGGTAGAACATGTGCACTGCATTTATGAATTTTGCCTCTTATTACAAACATATGTACCTTTAGGGAGTTGAAGATCAGCGAGTTACTTTGCAATAAAAGATATAAGAGAAAACTGTTTTTCTGTTACTTCTTCAGTGGAAGAAATATTTAGTGTGTAAAGGCCTGCTTTGTTGGTTTGACACAAAATGAATCCTGCATATTGCACATGTACAGTTTTATGAATTTCCCTACACACACACATAGGACATTGTCAGAGCTAAAATGAAGTTGATATCTTCTGTCTAAAATATCAAGTTTAATGAAAAACAAAATATGACAATGACAGACAACTTCCTGTGAACAGAGCACAGTTTTACTTGTAAATGAGGGAGATCCAGTGCAAATTCACACAAAGCTGTATACATGTAATAGAAAGTGTGTGTTTTTTTATTTTATTTTTGAATAACGTAAGATCACATGATATGATCACCATATTCAATGATGTACAGAATCTCTCATGCAGTACTGGTTCTTTGTGATTAGAACACAATATCAAAAGCATACGGTATTGTAATTTTCTTTTCTTTTTTTAAAATCTGCTAGATTGTACTAACTACCTCTATGGGGACTGTAGTAAGAACATTATTATATCAGAAGATTCTTCTGAGCATGAGTCTCACTGGTATAATTTTACATGATACAGAAATGAGGACTCAATTATGCAAGCATCCGTGTAAGCACAGCAGTTTTTCTAACTTTCTCCACCACCACTTACGATTCGGGCCACAAACAGGGTCTTGAATGCATTGGATGTTGCTCCGGAATTGCCGTGTGGGTCCCCTGTTGTCAAAAGAAAAGATGGGGAAAATATAGTGAAGATGTAAAAAAACTTGCTACACACAAGAAATTTTGTATAACAGTCATATCACAGATGTATCGAAGAGTGTGCTGGGATACAGGGAAAATTATTCCCTGTAACCAATATGTAGTAACTGTACAAATCATCAAAGTACTCTTTTCAATGTCGGACTAGAATTCCCTCACAGGATAAATTCTGGTAAGTAACAAGTTAGTTTACAGGCAAGGCCCAGACACTGATTCACTAGATACTGTACTAGTTAATTGTTGTAATGAGAGGAAGGCATGTCCTTCAATCAATATAGAAAGACAAGATATGAACTCCTCTCAAGCCATGTTACTATACCTGGTGTTTACTACACATCACAACATTGTCTGCTATGACATGTGAAAAGTCCAGGACCCCCTAACTCTTTCATTTATTTATTTTTACGCCACAGTATGACCCTTTGTCAAATAGTGTAAAATTACACATTTGTTTGCAATGTTACTACATCTCAAGAAAGTGATGAAATACTCAAATTCAAGAAATTCTTCCGGCGAGATGTTTCCATTGCAACTGATTGACAAATTGCCCTACATCTACGTCGATGTACAGTGTAGGGCAATTTGTCAATCAGTTGCAAAGCAATGAAATACATGTAGCATTGATCCACAATTTCTCATCCTACCCAATAACATTCTTGGCAACAAAGAGAGAATGGGATGAGAGAATCAATTCCAAAGATGAAAATAAATCAACCAATATAGTGTAACATCTAGTAAATAATTTAATAATATTAACTATTTTTTCATGATACTTCACTTTCACAGACAATCTGCATTAGAAACAGGTAGAATGACTGTTCTGTAGCAGAAAGAAACACACAACACATAAGAAACACACAGTTTCATTTCAGGCTGCTACATACAGTGTAAGTGCTTGCCTGATTGCCCGGGGCATGTGAAAAATCAGAGTAGGGCAAGTGTTTTGGAGCAATGAGTAAAAATGCTTGCCCAAATTGGGCAAGAAAAATGTTTTGACGCTACCTTTACTTTCCAACGCATATGTGAAGAAGTCCCAATGCCATGCAACACCAACACTCAATTGAACGAAGTTTGTTACTCCCGACATGAGGGCTTGCATTTTATCAAGCCCTTGACTTACAAGTGATTTTCTATACCATTTTCTTATATCCTTGGACTTTCTTTTTGGGCAACTAAAATTCAGGTTCAAACAAGTGTTCTGCAACAATTTGAAAATCTGCTTGCCCGACTGGGAAAGTGGTTAAAAAAGTTATACAATCAGGGTGCTACATAACTTTATTTTATCACTTGCCCGGTCGGGCAAGCAGGTTTTCAAATTTGCTGTAAAACACGTGCCCGAACATTAATTTTACTTGCCCGAAAAGAAAGTCCAAAATATAGGAAAAAATAATATAGAAAATCATGTGTAAATCAGTAAAACACAATCATTTGAATAAACAGCACACATTGATTTGCACGCTTAAACACAATGGAGTAAAAAACTCTGTGCGATCAAGTGTTACTGTTGCATTGGGGCTTCTTCACTTCCAGCTGTAAGTGTTAGAAAGTTCTTTATGAAATATAAAGTGCGTTGCATCACTAAACAGCCACTATGTTTGGACTTCTGTATGGTTGACTTTGTGGGTTTGTTGGGGGGAATAAGGGAAATAGGTGGCTTCAAAACTTTTTGCTTGCCCGATTCGGACAAGCATTTGTTCTCACTGTTTAAAAACGCTTGCCTGAATTTGATTTTTTTTTACTTGCCCCGGGCAATCGGGCAAGTGCTTATGTAGCACCCTGAGTTTGCATTTGCAGGAGAAAGTGCAAGGTGAATACAAATATACAACTGTGCTTACACTCGGAAATTTCACTCTCCAGTTTCTGTTTACACTCCTCCTCCTTCTCCTTCATCTTGCGCAGCCGCTTCTCTTCCCGCGTCTCCCCCCTGGCTGGCGGAGGAGTTTCTGCTGGATCCTGCAAAGAGACAAGTGGAGAATACTGTAAAACGAGGAATGTTCGCGTGCATTTTAATTTCGCGAGCGCCAAGATTCGCGAAATTAAAATGCACCCGAAAGTTCTTGTCTACACTATATGCATTGAATGCCAGTGGCAGTTCGTGAAAATTTCGTACCGCAAATAAGGCCATCGGCTCCAATTCGGGAAAATTCATGCCGCGAATAGGCCCCATATCATGTTTTACAGTACAGTTTGGGCAACCTCAGAATTCGGAAGTTTTCCGATATCGGCAGTCCTGGCCAAAGCCTGCCGTAGAGCGCGCTCAATACTTCCGAATTCGGAAGTGTCCGATGTGGTAGTGGCCGTCGGCAATGCACGCTTTCATATTGCTACACAGCACTCGTGCGAGGCAGGGAGACTGACGGCGCAAAGTAAGGAATAATCTCAGAAATTCTTATCAAAATCAACATTTTTTTTTCTAATTTTATTTGGATTGTGGAATATCTGTCAAACTTGTAGGGTGAGTTCCTTTGAAAGCAGTTTAGAATTGTGATTATGGGTGAGAGTGGTTAGTTTACCGATAGATATAAGAAGAAGCGTGCCGTTGTTAGCCAATGCGTGCCGAAAGCCGAAAATTTAAGAAAACTTCCGATTTCGGAAAACTTCCGAATTCTGAGGTTGCTCGAACTGAGCATGCCCACTGTTTAACCCTTCCTGTGCTTCAGAGTGCCGACTGGCAGAGAAAACCCCATGGTTTAGCCAGATGAAATCTCTGCAGAACATCTATCTGGAGCTCCAATCTCTTGTTGTCCACGCTCCGTACGCTGACAATAATGTACACCACTGCACTGTGCTGTAGCCTGTACTGTAGATCTAGGCTCTATACCATACGTACAACACTCTAGCTCTATTATTACCATGATTACTTTTAATCAGTACTGTTTGTATCTTTATACTAATTGTGGCAATCCTACAAAACCTGTAACAGGAACTACCTGACTACAGTTCTCCAAGAGGAAGAAGTCAACAAGAAGAAGAAGAAACTAACGTTAATGTTTCAGACCTACGCAGCGGCTACGTCGAGTCTGTGTCTAACGTTAGTGAGTGTCTGTCTGATTTAAACTGAACCTGAACTGAACGTCTTTCATGCACACACATGCAGGCTTCTCTCTGCTCTGCTGCTTCTGCTCTGCACTCCGATTGAATCATTGTTTTTTTTTTTAACATGATTTTGGACTAGACTAGTCTCGGATCTCCATGAGCTCCAGAATCCATGCAAGCAAATTCACATTAAGCCAACGTATGCGTATTGAGGCATTTTAATATCGAACTTTTTACCGCACTTATTCAGTGCGCGCACGCGCTTGCGTGTAAAGTGAATATGAATGGAGGTGGTGCATGCATGGTGTGACACACGCAATGAACAGACGAGATAGAAACTGTGCGACGTGAATAAGTGGGGTAATTTTCACGATAATGCCCGTATTAAAATTTTGGGAAAATATTAACCAGAACGTCAAAAACTTTTCTCAAATCTTACAAGTTGTGAATGTAACGTCAGACTTCGCAAATTCAGCTTACCTCGAAGAGATTAACAAGATGTGAAATCCCGCTGTACCCATCTGTTCGCTTTTCTTCGGGTAGTTTGTCAAGCGGTGGACGGTATGGAATCGGTTCACGAGGGGCAAAAAGGGCCAAGAGATTTGGAGGCAAATACTGCGTCATCCTAGTGAAATTGTGGTCAATACGACACAAAATCACTTAAGTATGTTATCAACGCTTCAGATTCGAAAAGAAATCCTGCTAAACCGAGTGAAAATATGAATTCCACATGTTAATTTCCGCAGTACCGTTTACAAGGTTGTCTTTATTTCCCCGTGCGTAGCGTGAGCTAGCTAGGCGGGATTGAAGTCAGCCGGAATCGCGTGTAAAGTCTATGCTGCACATAAAGTCTATGAGAAATTGCGGGTCGCAGTGCTGGTCGGCGTTGCCAATTTAAGGCGTTGCGAAGTTTAAACAACGATCGCTATCGTTTCACTATCCCTGATACTTTTTTTCCCCATGAACGGATACTTAGTAGTCCGTGGGCCAAGACCCGAAAATGGGTTCATGGTACCGCCTGAGGTGGTAAGTTCAAGTTGTGCATTTTGAAATGGCATATATCTAAGGATTATATTTTGCTATGATAGCATTTCCAGAGTAGTAGCTTAGTCATAGATTTCAGCCAATACCAAATAGTTTTTGACGCTCTGTGACCAAAGACAGGCAGAGTGTGACCTTTGATAATTTCAAGATTTGTTCAACCAATTCCTC
Source organism: Diadema setosum (assembly GCF_964275005.1). Lineage (NCBI taxonomy): Eukaryota > Metazoa > Echinodermata > Echinoidea > Diadematoida > Diadematidae > Diadema > Diadema setosum. The sequence continues at coordinate 34,968,097 of NC_092696.1, read as the reverse complement.
TGAAATTTGGCAAGTATATTCAGCATATGATGCTCTAAAAAATGACACCATCAAAATTTCACCAAAAGCCGGAATGGGGTGCACTCAGTCAATAAATAAATAATATTCAACTACTTTGTTCTAAATCTTGAATTGGGCATGCGAGGTATAACAAAATCAAACTGTGCTGTTATTTCAAATCTATAAAGACAAAAGAACATATCTGAGCCTTGTTTTGACAAATTTAGTGCATTTAAAGGTCCAAATCTTGCAAGGAAGTGGAGTTTACCACATAAGAAATAAAGACAAAATTAAAGAGGGCGCTATAACCGTTTTATTTCCTTAAAATAACTTTTTTTGTTGTTGTTATTATAAATACTGTACATAATTGTTATGGAGACGCTGCTATAAAGTAGTATTATTTAGGACAATGTAAAAACAAAGTGCACAGAAAAACAAAACTTATCTAATCATATTTCATGTGAAGAAATTAATTCGAGCCATGCTGAAGACTTTTCCCAATCATACATTTTTGGAAAAGCACTAAAAATTATTCACAATTTGATTTTGTATGCTGATTGCAGTGATAACCAGAATGGGTCAACACAAATCAATCATATTTTGTTTGAAATTTGGAGATCATCGGAAAAGAACTTCAGCGACGGATATACATTATGTAGTATAAAAATGGAGATGTTCATTTCATTTCATTAATTTCATTTATTTCATTTCCAACCACATTTTCATGCACAAAATAACACAACATCAATACAATGTACTAACAAAGAAAAATACGTGAAGTTATACGCATCACAAAAGCAAATGAAATTTGAATTAAAACTAAAGTTGCAGGAAATGGAGGAGACATGCTAAAAAGCTAAGCTTGTATTTTGTAGTCTCCTCGTGGACAAGAAGACGAAATAACATCAAAAAGCAATTAGCTAGACATAATATAAAAGGTGCACAACACATACAGACCCATACAAACAAACAAACAGACGGACAAACACAAGCAACCTCTCTTGTAAAGAGAAAGATAGGGAGAGAGAAACAAAACACAGTGAAGGAAAAAGAGGAAAAAGAGGAAATTATTTTGAAAGAAGAAACAGAAAGAGACAAGAGGACAGGAAAAAGGCGAGAAAGGAGAAGAGATGAAGGGTCTATTATACCAGCACGCGCGAGGCACATGATGCTGTGGATCACCGAGGTATATGTACATAATGTAGGAAAGGAATAGATAACAGAAAAGAATGAGTATAACGAATAAAAAAGAAAGCTCAAAATTAAGGCTAACTAAAATATAACTCATTCAACTATACAGGAATTTATGAACAACTTCTTCATTTTGAATGTGAATGTATTTAAACTTAGAACTTGTTTCATACTATTATCGAGAGAGTTCCAAAATTTGGGGCCAGTAAAAGAAAATATAGATTTAGCAAACATAGTCCTAGTCAATGGCAAATGAAATGAGTTTGATTGCCGGGTAGGATAAAGATAAACAAATCTATTTTTTGTGAACATGGACTCAAACACAAATGGGAGAGAATTATTGGTAAGTTTGTACCTGAATTGTCCTAGGTGTAGAAAATACAAATTCTATACCTTTAACCCTAAAAAGACTGGGGGGCGGGGGGGGGGGGGCCCTAAAAGGCCCCCCCCCCGACATTTCGCGCGATTACTCTGCAACACGCAATGCTCTCACCGCGATGCTCTATGACTTTTTTCTTTCGAGTTTCCCGCACATTTTGACACCAAATTTGTGACACCCGGGGGTACGGTTCTGAAGTTACATAACTTTTTGTACATGCACGTGAGGCCGAAAATGGCTCAAAAATGTGATTTTGTGTACAAAGTCAATGCAAATTGAGTTTTTTCACATGGTTCATACAATTATGCTTATTTTTACTCTCAATGGCTAAAATCAATTTGTTTTTGGAGTATTATGCTTCAAAAAGTGTCTGCCACAAATTTTGTTAAAAAAACAACAAAAACAAAAAGGTCGAAAAAACAATGAAATACATAAGAAATTCATAAAACAATAAAATTAATAAAAAATTAATTTTGATACCGAATTTTTTTTTCAAGTACATTTGCTAAGAATGCCACAAAGAATAATTAGACCAAAAATGAACACTTTTGGAGCTTTATTTACTGATTTAGATCAAAGAGTCTGATTTCTCGCATAAATTAGCATAATTAATCAAAATAAAATAAAAGAAGACTATTTTGGCAAATTTAAATATACGATCTTGTAGATTACATCGCACACTACCATTGTGCAAATTTCCGCGGCGATCGCGCGATCCACGGCTGAGATCTTAAGGGGGGTCTTTCGACCAGTCTTTCGACCTACCAAAATAGCCAAGTCTTTTTAGGGTTAAGATTTTGTTTTCATGAAATAACACATCAGTGTGACTTCTCCACGATTCATTGGAAATAATACGAAGAGCTTTTTTCTGTAACAAAAGTAGTCTTTCCAAATGAGAAGAATATGTGTTTCCCCAGGCGAGTAGACCCTATTAATTCAAATAAGGTAAAATGTTTTTCTCACCTCCCTTGGGAGCCCCTCACTTTTTGGCTTTTCAAGATCAACATAAAATATCAACTTACTTTAAAAGACATAATCCGATCCCAATAGCGGCATTCACATATAAATATAAATCTTAGCACACAGTGAATCCATACGACACGCTGGCCCAGATATTGCGAATAAACTTCCACTTGAGTTACTGTACGTGACACCAAGCAAGTCTAATTCATTTAAAAAAGCATTAAAAGAAATTATGATCTCACAGTACCAGTGATAAACCAGTTACGTAGAAACCTTTAACAACTCATTCGTTATTCATTGATGTATTTATCATGTTTATTTCTGAGTCTTTGCTGATGCACCTACAGTATATTGTGCTCCTCTTATCTTAGTGGGATTCATTCCTTTTCTGTTGTTCATTGTTCATTTTATATTGGGCAAATCATGATTCTCTATAACGTCTTGCCCTGAAACGGCACATGTTATTACAATGCTATGCTTCGGAGATTTTGTTTTTGTTTTCTTTCTTTTCTCTCTGTCTCATTCAATGTGATTTTAATGTAACTTTTACATGACAACTTATGAATGCATCACTGTAACTTCAAGTATAAGCAATCATGCTGTATGCAAACTAGAAATGTCCATTGCCACGCAATGCGATTGTATCCCCCAGCACTATAGAATAGCAGCAACTTTTGCTTAATCTTGGGGACAAAGATCCCCTCCCCTTCTTCAAAAATAAAGTTGAATATTGTGAAAACTATATTAGGCGCAGCTTCACAAGCCTTTTCTTCTTTTTTTTTTAAGCAGATCTATCTTTTTTTAAGTCACTATATGTTCATTTACAATATTATCTACTATAATTCATCGTAGTGTACCATTACATTGTATTTGCATTATCTTTCGTTGTTGGATGAAAATAAAGCGCCATTGGCGTACGTGGCATTCGCGTTTTCACCGGAAAAATGATGAATAATTTAAAAAACATCAAAATACGGCAAAATGCACGAGGATTTTTTTTTCTTTCTTTTTTTTTTAGATAAAGGGATAACCCTGAAAAAAGACTAAGCACACCGCGTTTACAACAGAACACCTGAGGATTTCATAATCTTTGGATATTCCCTTTGCAACCTTGATGATTTTTTCCTGTAATTTTGTGTACTTCTCTGGTTTTTTAATGGAAAAAAAAACACCCACAAATATTATCACAATTAACATTTACATTATTGTTACACAATTATTACACCATTAACATTTACATTTATATTACATTTACATTTACAAACTATTGAAATTGAAACTGAAATTAAAGGACAAGTCCACCTTCATGGACATGTGGATTGAGTGAAGGCAACAATATTAGTTGAACACATCAGTGCAAGTTTGGAGAAAATCAGACAATCCGTTCAAAAGTTATGAATTTTTTAAGTATCTGCACAGTCACTGCTGGATGAGAAGACTACCACAGTGTATGATGTCACATGCGTACAACGATATAAGGAATATAAAAAGAGAATTTCACAAATTTTTACGTTTTGAATAAAGTGCAGATTTCTTTGACTTGTTACTGATGTATGTTAAGGGTAATATTATTCCCCATGTCTTCTGAAAGAGAGAAGTCGAGTGTAGTTTTGTTACGCGAGAAAAGTAAAAATATGTTAAATTTTCTTTATACTTTCTTTATGTTGTTAGTGACATCACAAGCTATAGTAGTTTTCTCATCCAGTCGTGACTGAACAGAAACTTCAAAAATTGATAACTTTTGAACGGATTGTCCGATTTTCCTCAAACTCTCACTGATCCGTGCTACTAGTATTGTTGCATTCATTAAACCCACATGTCTATGAAGGTGAGATTGTGGAGAGGTCATTTTGTGTGATGAACTTGGGTCGCTCTTTGAATGATATGGACTTGGGTCGTTCTTTGAATCATATACAGGATATTCTGCTATATTAATGGTAAGGTAAAAGCAATCGATAAGAGAGTTTTGTTACTTTTTTTCAGCTTTTAGTGAGTATGACCTACAAAAATGTGGTTGTCTACCCATGTGTAATGTCTCTAATCACTATACTAATTCATCATGTGTGTGTATCTGTATGTGTGCCCGTCTGTGTGTATACATGGAGCTATATTGTGCATGGAAATGTCTTCCATCTGTCTCTTGTAAGCAACGATTTGTGGACAATATAACTAAGGAACCGCTAGTAATACCCAGCTGAAATTTTGCATATGCATAAAATGGATAAAGCTGTCCTCGTCAACTCATGGTTGCACATAACTAAGGTCAAGGGTTAAAGGTCATTGGTCAAGTTTAGATTGCAAAATGTCACAATTTTTCTCATGTCTCTGCAGTGCGGGAAAGTATCTTCATAAAGTTGTAATACAAACATAATACTAGAGGTAGGCCCCTACATCAATTCTCTGAATATGTTTGGTCATTTGTTCAAAGTTAAGGTAAAATTGTTGTCATTTTACTAGTTTCTCCATCTTCTAAAATGGATTGATTGCTACATTTTGAAGTGTTTGTTCGCAAAAACCGATAAGTCCATTTTTGAATTTTTGTCATAAAGTACAAAATAATACCTTTTAAAGGATATATTGGTCACTACTTATTATAAAGGTACATTTTTGAAGTTGTGGTCAAAAGAAGCAAAAATTTTCTTATTATCCTCTTTATTTTTTCTTGACTGTTAATCGAAAATATTTCCATTTGGCAAATATGGACTTTTCGGTTTTTGCGAACAAACTCTTCATTTCTAGTTACTCCTAAATTCAGACAATACAATAGGCCTGTTACTAACATGCGCAATGAAATCGTGAATTTCTCCACACGATTCCCCAATAAATTTGTGTTATTCAAATGGCATGAACTTGGCTCTTTTGCAATTTTTGTAACTCTTCCCCATTGCTGGAAAGCCTTTTGCTCTTATTTCTGTATTTTGCTTCCATTCTAAGTAATTCCTTTGTTTTTTTCGCAACGTATAACTCCTCATCACTGTCCAGCAAGTCACGTTCATTTTGTGTATACATGAATAGGCCTGGACAAGGAGGGATGGGAGAGGGCGCTATAATATGAATGTAAAATGACCCAAGTCCTGCGAACTTGGGTCTTTCTTACATTCATATAAGATTTCACTCATTCATTTCAGGCACTTCCGGGGGGTAATTAGAGTTTATCATACACAAGATGAGTCCATGCATATTTTATTATAAGCTACAATTTCCCATGTAAAACTGAATTTGGCCAAAAATTAGACTTGGGTCGTTCTTATATTCGTCTTCAATTATGGCTGTGTACAATAATATCCTTTGTTTTTCATGACAGGGGATAGTGACACAAGGGATAAACACAATGATTGGTTATGGGCATCACTTTGTAAAGATGTTATTCTTCCTGAAAAGTGTGCATAATCAATTATAGTGTGCTCGTACAACTGTGTAGTTTGTAGACACATTCCACACACACATACACGCACACGCACACACACACACACACACAAACACACACACATACACACACGTAAAAAGTTATGTCATGGTTTATAACCTGAATGTTTCTGATCCGATGTAACAGAAGTGCTTTCACATTCGCAAAACAATTCTAAGGTGTCAATACACCTATAGTCATGGGTTACAACATCTATGAGAGATCATGCACACATTCTTGCAATGTTCAGTCAGTGAGCTATGTCATGAACCTTGGTCCGTCGGCGTATAAACATAGGGAGCTTCAGCAGTATTAGGCCTTACATGATTGTAACTCCTTGTTTGAACATGCAGCAGGTGCATCTCACTTGTCTGACACCGACGAATAATACAGCTTACGAGTTCTACTAATGAACTCGACACGAGATGAATAATATGTTTTGAATAAACGGTCCACGAACTGGACTACTCAGTATGTTTAAAATGAGGCCCATGAGAAAGACCAACGACTCCGACACTATACGGAAAACAAATTCAGGTCCACGAGACCACCATACCATCACGCTTTAGGCCTATACAGCTGTAGTTTAATGTCGGTCTTGTGTTTTTGTTGTTGTTGTTGTTGTTGTTGTTGTTGTTGATGTTGTTTTGTTTTTGTTTTTTTTACCTATAGCGTCGGACTTGAGTGGTCCTTATTTGCCTACAGAGTCGCGCGTATACACCGTATTAGCTGTAGTGCCGACCTGGTGGGCCTTTTTATGTAGTGGCAACCACATGGGATATTACACTCGTGTTCTGTAGGCCTTAGACTCGTGGGTGTCGGACTCGTGAGAGGAGCCTGTTGCAATCATTAATAACTGCACCTGTCACACAAAAGAGTAGTATATTGCACTGACGTATTTTCTTATGAATAATTTAAGACAATATAATTGTACTCCAGAAAACTTCGACTGTTGTGATTATTAAATGAGTCAAATACAATTCACAAGTGAAATCATTGCAATATGAAACATAACAATAAAATGCATCATGACTTGTATAGTCCCTATCAACTGTATTCTGTGAGTTAGTGATTTTACACTTCAATAAGAACATACCGCTTGATAAGCCACCTTGGCTCTTCATTGGAATGGAGTGTTCATTTATGCATGCATTACGTCCATACTGTAAACAGGTAAATCATTATGACATAAAAATACACGAACTGCACATTCATGATTTTATAGGGCCCCTTAAGAAACTATGCAATATACAGTTAAGCATTTTATGTGGATATTCTGTACAAAAGAAACAGTGTCAACAATAAGACATTACAGCCTCGGCTATTAACTTTGGAAAGTAAAGCAGTACGTATACTGGTACTATAAACAAAATGCAATAATTTCTACTGCACGTCCTATAAACAAAATGCAATAATTTCTACTGCACGTCCTATAAACAAAATGCAATAATTTTTACTGCACGTCCTGGCATTTTTAAATGCATTATTTCACCAATATGAAAACAAATGCTTGCTACTTTTCACCTTCACTTGTACTCTCTGAATCGGATGTAATGTCACAAACTAATCAAGTGTGATATGTGATAACGCGTTGTGTGCTATTGACGAATGTGTAATTTGCACATACGTTTTGTGTACATTGTCTACAGTGGCCACATGATACCAAAAAGTGAGCAAATAATTCGATTATATATATTATACAATACACGCTATTTTGGAATGGTTTTAACTGTATATACATGTACCTCATGGCATTATCAAAGGACACAAAATGCTTGACAAGTTGACATAAAATGCGTACCGTACACGTTTACGTGATGTAATCGCGACGTTTCGCGTAAAAACTCTGCAATGCGACAAGGCCAGTCATGCGGCTTCTGATACCCCCTTTCTTCATGTCTCGCCCAAATGTACAACGTCCGTTAGAAGTGCTACGAAGTCACGTCTATCTTTTTAGTTCCATGTCAAAATGGGCACAATCTAGTGATTTTGTGTACATTTCCTGAGGAAAACAGTGTTCTGTCACGAAAACTCATAAAAACCTGTCGATTTTTATCATTTATCACTTTGATTAATGATTTTATGACAATAATGGTAAAAAACAAATTGGTTAGTGACGATAAATTTCCAGAACCCCTGTATGATCTGAAAGTACAACTTGTAATTGTGATCACAGAACTACCAAAAGGTTGCAAGATATGGATTTCAGCTAAGGCAGATTCTGAAAGAGCAGACTTCAAGCTTTAAAATGATACAGGATCTATATATAACTCAATTCAATGGACTCTTCTCACCTCTTGCAAAGAAAGCACACACCCTTGAAAATTGTTAGTGAGAAGAGATTCTGTAAAGTTTATGGTCTTTTAAGTGTTAATCTCACCAATCTATGTAGGTTTTTTGCATTAGGAAAAATAACCCAACCTAAACAGGATGTAAAAGTCCATGGCAACCACAAAGAAGGGATTTTCAGATTGAACTGAAATTTCGCACATTCTATTAACAGCATTATCTTTTCCAAAGTTATTTGAGTTGAAAAGAGAAAAGCTTGTAAAACTCTTTTCAAAAATTGAAAATGGAACCTCTGAGACAAAATCACAAATCTGAAAAACAAACAAACAAACAAACAAGTCCATAAAACTGAAAAAACACACTTCTCATTTTGTTTACGTTCGCAAAAAATTAAGAATTATGAAGAAAGGCATTGTTCTTTCAGAGATATAGGAAACTAAGGATTGATTATAGATGCACTTATTTCACTCATTTTGGGCGTCACGCAATGTCGTATCCTGTTTGTTGGTTGTGCGGTGCACGGCCACTGGATATTGGTGAGACAGGATGAGGTGATTATGGAAATTATGCATTTTACCAGCTCAAAGTGTCACATCCGTAAGGTTTTGAGTACACTTTCTTAAGTTCGTTCTGAACGTAATGAATATTTCTAACGTTGAGCAATCATACTTTTAGTAATTCTTTATCAACAAAAGAAGGTGTTGAAATTGAATCAGTCGTTTATCGAAAAACTAATTAAAGTCCGTTGTGGACAAGTGCATCACGTATGATACATTACGTCATGTAAGTGAACTGGGAAATTTCCTTTGACCTTATGTTTGGTTGATGGCCATCTTTACGTTTACTCTTAAGGAGATGCCCTTATTATCATGTTTTCTTTTACCTCTTTGATGGAAAAAAGTAAGCTATTGAATTGAAAAGAAATATTTTTGCCTCTCCTATTTTGTAGGGAGGATTGAAGAGGAACACTATTGGGTGAATCCATTTTTCAGAACATACAAAGCAGAAAAATGTGGAATGATTTTGATTTTGAATGATAATGACGGTCATAAGCTAGAATTAGCCCATTTTTTTTTTAATTGACACAGAATTCAAATGGGCTAGAAATAGAATGCAAATATGCAGCATCTGCACATGCCGGTACACTATAGTGTAAATGCATGAAATGATTCAAACTAGAACATTAATTTCCTGTACACTGTTGTTAGACGTCTTAGTTGTTGCACCGTTATAAGTTTATGCACGTGAACGACAGAAGCACCTACTTACATGTAAATGAATGTGAGTGGTGGAGAAATTAAAAATCATTTCAATGAATGCACTTGTTTACTCAAGACAACTATCACATACATGTTGTGTCATGTCTCATTCGTAAGGTGTACTTTCGTTTATCGAATTAACATCCTCAAAATTGTTATGTTTTGTTCCTTTGTAGTGAAACTTTACTTAAACATGGGTGTGAAAGGCACTTGGGGTTTTGTATACCCTTGTTTACTGCTAAACTTGATAAATAAAATACTTTTCGAGAAAAAAATGTGAACTTTATTTTGAAAAATCTACTTTTCGTGGTCCCATACGTAAGTTGCTACAACATCTTCCAAATTATTATAAAATTATCTAGAAGTCTTCAAGGGGAAACTGGTGAAGCCAGAGGATCCAACCGTTCACGACTGGAGAATACACGTGTAGATATCCAGCAGGACGACGCAAAGTGTAGTTGTTGAGATCCTACAGCAGTTGGTTGGTTGGGTTTGGCACGAGTCCGGTCCATTTAATGACCATACAGTACATGTACCTGCAACTGAAAGAATTTCGGGGAAAAAAACAACAACAGAAGAATCCCAGGCCCATTTTTGATACTGACTACGCAAACAAGAATGAATATTTCAGGGAGCTGAAAATACGAAAGGGGTGCAAGCAGTTTTGATACAGAATTTCCTATAATGTACCTAAAATTGTTTAACTAATTTATCATGAAGTAAAGTATATTGATTTGTAATGAAAGCAATGACTTGCACTTCGTTTTGAGTTATATGTTTGACATTTAACACAAAGAAAATGGACGTTTACTCATTTTCAAGGCATCATGTTTAGTCTTTCTAATGTGGGTGATGCATTATAACGGACCATACGTTTAAAGAAACATACACGTGTAGACATAATCACATTTTTCTTTTCGCATGTGAAGGTATAAAACGCCTGCAAAAAAATGTCATTAGAGAGTTTTCGCTACACGACGGGAAGACCGAGAATACGCGGAAACAATCAACTATGACAGTCCCCGTAATCGGACTCCCGTTCCCATATCTAAGCAGTATCGCCTTCCTGCCCAGGACGGGAGCGTATGGACAAGATCGCTGATTGGCTGCCTGAATGGTTGGCTCACTCGCTGCCAGCATCGGGACCGAACGCTATTTTGGCCGAGTACCGTACTCAATAGGGAGTTTTCGCAAGCACGACGCGGCCGGGATTTGAGCGTGTCGTATGCAAAATTTGCTTATGCGCATGCTCAATGCCAAGAAACGTCCCGTCCTGGGGAAAACGAGTACGGTATTCGGCCAAAATAGCGTTCGGTCCCGATACTGGGCAGGAGCGTGAGCCAGCCCGCCAGCCCGCCAGCCCGCCAATCAGCGATCTTGTTCCTACGCCTCCGTCCTGTATGGGAAAGCGAAACTGCTTAGTTACAGAGTTATGGGGACGGGAGTCCGAGTACGGGGACTGTCACAGCTGATTGCTTCCGCGTATTCTCGGTCTTCCCGTCGTGTAGCGAAAACTCCCTGTTTTCCCTAGGACGGGACGTTTCTCGACTTTGATCATGCGCAGAAGCAAATTTTGCACACGGCACGCTCAACTCCCGGCCGCGTCGTGCTAGCGAAAACTCCCTATTGTTTGCACATTATAAGCGACTCAACACTGACGCCAGATGAAGAATAAACATCAAGAAAATAATGAACTGCGTTGAGCGTTGAGGAAGTAAGCCTATATCAGGAGTCTCGGTCGCGGTAGAAAATTCATCTATAGTATAGTTCAGTGGCCCGCACCTCGTCATAGTTAATGTTTATGCATGTTTAAATCATATTTCGTCATTGAAATTCTATGAAATCCCACTCACATACACGAAAAAAGCTGAAGATTTCAGTAGAGCCACAAGTTCACTGATCGATAACGGAATTTTGCAGCTACAGCTGTATCGTCGTCAAACGTGAACGATGCGGAATAGTTGTGCGGTAAAGACGGGGCCCGCGACTCGTCACCCGCGCTCCCATAGACAAAGCACGTACCGTGATGCTCCCATTATAGACAGGCACGTAAAAGACGCATGAGGGTGACCGTGATGATACTTATGACACGGATTCCTAATATGAATTTAAGGTTTGTTTGGTTGTGGTAATACAATGTACTGCCAAGTTTGAAGCGTACTGAACACAGTCCTAGGCATAGATTTTGTTCAGGGCGCTTGTATAACAATCGTTATTTTAAGCAGTGTGGCGGTACTAGGGTCCCTGACGAAGTGCGGGCACCTTACTTTTTGTACATACTACAATAATACGACATAAAAGATGACGAAGTGGGGTGGCAATGTATTTCAGTCCAACAGTGCTATTTAATTAGACCAAATTTTCGACGAATACATACGTCTTCCTCTGGGCCGACAATGAAAATTATTTGTCAAAATTTTGTCCGATTTCACGCATATTCGTTAATCGCTGTATGTTCTAAACATGGTAAGCTTTACTACCAAATTAAGTTTCGGTTTAATTGTCTCTCGAATGTTACATATGTCATTGATGCGTTTATTTAAGCGGAAACGGTTTCATGCCTGTGAGAAGTGGATGAAAAAAATAGAATCTTGCATTTTAATCCTAGTCCCAGTAAATGTCATCAATTATGTACCAATCAATCCTACCAGAAATAGGAACCAGTCGGAATCGAATTGTTTTCCACTTTGGATTTGCAATGACAAGTTTTTTCATTAATTTATATACAGAATGGGCTCCTGGAGTCCTGCTTAATGTCCAAAGACTAACATGGCCAAAACGTAACATGCGATCTGCAACATATCTCGTTATATGCACTTTTTCTAGGTACCTACGGGCAAGGGCCCGTAAAGTGGGATGGAGGCGATTAATCTTATGTAATTGTGAGTAGTCAGAGCGCAATACCATTCTTACAATGATATCCCACATTTCCGGTGGAAGTGCTGGTATTTTGTCTGCTGCAGTTGTGTCTTCTGACAAGTCTGGTGCACTTCTCTCTTCATTGGGATTATTATTCATTAGAGATTCAGTTCTGGATTTTGGATTAAATTCATTACAATCGCCCAGTTGATCATTGGTTTTGATGTTAATCTCTACAGAAGGATTATTTTCTATTCTTTGGTCTTCTTTAATGAGTAATGCTTCTCTGTATGTTGGAGGGCCTTTCCTGTAACCGAGAACAGATCCCGAAATTAACTCATATGCCATGCATTTTCTAAATGTCATTAAGAATTCCTCTGTGCATGGAAAAATTATTCTACTCCTTGTCAGCAAACACTTCGCAAAAATTGCAACAAACACACCACAGTTAATCCCATCGACTTGTTTTGGAAAGTCGTCTCGAAGTGACGGAGAAGAAATAGTCCAGGAAAAGGAATCAATGGATCTAGATGGGTCTATTACGGCAAGGTGTGCAGATAGGAAGAGTGTAACCTTCTTGAATAAGTCGGTGTAAGTGCTAAGGGACTTGCCTAGAGAATCTAACACTTCAATATGACGATCACTTGTGTGCACAACTAACAGTAACCAATGTTTTCCTTGAGAGTCATTGATTGGCATTACAATGCAATCTTTGTTGGAAATCTTTCGACAAACGCCACGACTACGAATTGCATGAACTGCCAGTTCCTCTATAGAACGATTATATGGGAAAATTGTAAAGGAGTTAAGAAGGCAAATTCCTAATGCATTATTGAACAAGAGTTCTAGATATGCGTTTATAATTTCATCATTCAGCCAGTCGTTATTGAGAAGTAGTTTCATAGAATTTTCAGATAGTTTTTCTTTTCCTATGCAAATATCTTGTTTTTTTCGATTTGATATTTCGTTTTCCATTTCCGGTGTGACGTTGCAATGCTGTACGATTGTTCCAACTTTCCCATAAGGTATCATCTCATTCTGTGCCTGTGCTATTTCAAACATATTAGGAAGTACGGGATCTCCTATTCTGTCATACAAACCAATCACTGTAGATCCCTCTATACAATCATCAACTACCGTAACCAAACCAACACGAGAGACTAGCTTGTCACTGCCTTTTCTAAACCACACTCCGTCATCGTAATACAACACTGATATATCATGTCTAGAATTGAAAATGATAACTTGATTTAATTTGTAAGAAACTGTCCTACTCTGCCCAATAATACTAGCCTGCCCCAGTGTCAAAACTTCTTCGACATTTGGGTGTGATGCACTTAAGATTAATGTTGATGGGAAAAGGACAATGTGTGGTGGGTCTGAGTGCTCTCTGAGACTACTACATTCTGGCATACTGCATTTTACTGGATCTTGCTCTGCATTTAACAGTACTGACACTGTTGCACCTATACATTTGGCTGAGAAGTTCTTACATTCTAATATACCTTTTGTCTTGCTGTTTTTCCACGAAACAGGCAGCTGACAATGCTCATTCATACATGTGAAAAACATACCACAGTCAAGGGAGAATGGCTTTGGGCACATAGAAATTATAGCTTCTATTAGACCTTTTATAGTGTTTTGGGGATGTCTCAGGAATTCATGAAAACTTTCCAGCAGCAATTGTGTGTTGGACCAAAGTTTACAAGCTTCACTATCTCTGTATATGTTGTGAACCTCTTGCCCTCCTCTGGAGGAATTTATAGCACACATCACATGCTCAAGATGTTTCTTGGATAAAAGTGTGGATGATTCCCCGCCAGTCTGAGTATATGCCACAACGTATACATCTCCTTCGGCGATTTCATGGGGTTCCCTAATCCGAACATGACTATCGTCTACAAATATTTCCTCTGGTGAACCGAACAGTGTGCAAGTGTAATGTCCAGATTCTGCAAACTCCCCGTGATGGTGAATTAAGCCATGGAGTTTGTACTGTACAGAATTTACTGAAATTAATTGTGGAACATGAACAGGGGTCATTATCTTTACTGTTCTATGTAGGTTGTCATCAAAAAAATATCTGGCTAAGCAGATGAACAGGAGGCTGGGAAGCGATACAAATTCATTCTGCTCTGTTGTGTGTGAGTGATGTTTACTTGAGCAAATTTGTTTGCCTTGTTTCAACTCCTTACTTGACATATATTCTGAGATTAATTGGGGCAAGAATAATTCGTTTGAATGAAAATCCCTTTCTCGTGGTAAAGGAAGTGTCAATGTGTACGTGGTTTCCTCTTCCGATTTGCGATGTTTGCACTCCACGCATGTCTCGGTGCGTTTTATGATAATGGATGTGTCAATTTCATTACATCTAAGATACGTCCCGGCTAATTTTGTGATGTATTCATTAACATCTACCAGTTCACCTGATTGAACTCCGACAGCTCTTTGGGCTGCTCTAAGACTTGGCTTTAACTCTATGTTTGAGAAACACCTTTTATTTTTGTTTGTATTTATGTCCTTAAACAGATTATGAATAGACTTAGCAAGACGCTTGTCTCTGTCATTTTCCAATTGGTGGAGGTGGATGTTTCCTTCCATACTACGTCTGGTTATCATACTCCGAACTTGTGGAGTGGTCGCTATCATCTGATTTGCTGCATTAAACCAGCAGTTATTGTTAAAGTTTGACATTGGTATCACTGCAAGTGTTGTCTCCCCTGCATATGGTATTGCTTGCTGACATGAATCCTGATGAACATTGACTTTCGATTTCTTGTGATTTCCTTGATCATCATTGAATGAAAAGGGTCTTTTGGGAGCTTTCTGATAAGTGAGTTTGGTATAATGTGATTTTCCCTTTTTATTCCAAGTTTCTTTTATAGGTCGAGTGGGTGAAGAAACCCCCTTTAAATAAACATCCAAAAAGTTACGTTCCAAGCCCAAAAAGCTGTCCCTTAACTCAACTAACAGTTCATCAGATCTCATTTTGTTCTTTCCTTGTAGTTGTATGTTTTTAAGGATAGACATTCTGTGCTCTGCAATTCCGTTTGTTTTATCAGCGACCGCAACTTCATTATCATTACAAGTTGAAATATTCTTATGACGAGACAAATCACCGAGCATCATCATCGACCAAAGTGGGGTTGAAGGTAAAAACAGATGCTTGATTTTTAACCAAAATGCCGGCCCATACTGAGAATTTTCAGAGCAAGTTTCCGAAAGCGAACTGGCTATTTCTTCTTCAACTTCCTTAATGAATTTGTCAAAAAATTGCATGAACGAAGAGTGTGCCCTTTTAAAATTTTCTTCCTCGCTAAACATGACAATGTCGTCATTACCCCAACTGGGTGGATCAACATCGCTTTCAGAATTGATGGTGTCTCTAATTTGGTTGTCATTGTCACAGTTGTTTAATGAATTAATTCTCCCTGTTAATTCTCGTTTTGCCTTGGTAACAAGATTGGTCTCTACAGGGGAATTTAGCACAATGATGATTGCACGTAGTACTGTCAGAAAACTATCCCACATTCTAGCATTTAAAAGTAATGAAAAGATGAACATTCCACTTTGCTTGTGCTTTGAGTAGACATCTAGACAATGTTTCTTCATGTCTTTCATTATATGTGCTGTACATGAATGTACAACAGTCTTACATAAATCACCCGGACTAGCCTTACCAGTTACAATCCTAAAACACCTATTCAAATATTGGGTGTAGTCTTCCCTATTAAATACATTCATGGAAGCTAAGATGAATACCCATGCCCTGTCCGAGTTGATTTGTTTGGGGATACAAAGCTTTTTGGAACCGCCGCAATATTTACCTTCATAAAATCGTAACTGATTAAAAAAGTTTAGAATGGTCGGTAAACATTGATCTCCGGAAATCATGGAAGCAATGGGTAATGGTGATTTTCCTGAGATAGGATTTCTTATCGTTAATTCATAGTAAATTATTCTCTTCTGTGTAAGAGTTGATCGAGTGACGGATCCAGTTGCGTCAACAAATAAAGTGTGTTTTGGACTGAGATCATGAAAAACGCGAACAGCACCTCGTGTAAACGTTATCGCATAAAATGGATTAATTGAAACCTGTCGAATGAACCCTACCCCTGAATTTTCACTGCTGTCCCCATAATCCGGTAAGTTGCTAAGCTTCGCTAGGCTGTCTAATTCTTTTCTAGCTTTCCTGTTTTGGAGATTAGATTCACTAGATATTTTTTGGAGCACGCTGGGGGAGGCTCCCACACCCGTTCTGTTTCCTGAAATGAAAGTTACGTCATCCTGCCCTCGCAAGAGTTGTCCATACTTTTTTAGTGGTTTTATACCTAAGGAGAATTCTGAACACAATTGTTCTCTCAGGGACCCAGTAATCTTCCTTGCTCTCCTCTCTTTGATATTATGTTTAATACTGCCAAAACATCTTACCGAACAAGTATAACACTGGGGCATTTTAACTTCAAACGAAAATGCACAATCCGTGAATGTGCATTCTCCCCTGCATGTAAAATAACTTGTAGATCTGGAGACATAATGATCATTAAACTTCAAGACACAGTATTTATTGTGTTGGACAATTTCACTCATAACATAGTCCCGCCATTCAGGATTAGTAAATCTTTTCCCCCTTTGTGAAGCTTTGAATTTCTTCCACTTTCTAATGTCAAAATCAAAGTTAAAAGAGCTAGGTCCCTCCATTTCAAAAAAGTGACCTTGAAGGTGTTGAGTGACACAACTTCCTACCAAATCATCTATTGTTTCATCTGACAACAAATCTTCATTCTCTGTACCGGCATTGTTCATATTGTGTGTGAAACCATCCAAACCTGTCATTTGCTTTGGCAGCACTTTCTCCTGTGATATATTCAATAATGAAGAGTTTGATTGATGGGTTAGATTTTGGCTTGGAGTAGGTGTAGGAAATAGGGGAGAGGCAGTGTTAAGGAGAATGGTAGGAAAAGGGGGAGGGGCAGTGTGAGAGCCAGTGGTAGAAGAAGTGGGAGGGGCAGTGTGATGGACAGTGGTAGAAGAAGTGGGAGGGGCAGTGTGAGGGACAGTGGTAGAAGAAGTGGGAGGGGCAGTGTGATGGACAGTGGTAGAAGAAGCGATAGGGGTAGTGTGAGGGACAGCGGTAGAAGAAGTGGGAGGGTCAGTGTGAGTGACAGTGGTAGAAGAATTGGGAGGGGCAGTGTGATGGACAGTGGTAGAAGAAGTGGGAGGGGCAGTGTGAGTGACAATGGTAGAAGAATTGGGAGGGGCAGTGTGATGGACAGTGGTAGAAGAAGTGGGAGGGGCAGTGTGAGTGACAATGGTAGAAGAAGTGGGAGAGGCAGTGTGAGGGACAGCGTCAGAAGAAGTGGGAGGGGCAGTGTGAGGGACAGTGTTAGAAGAAGTGGGAGGGGCAGTGTGAGGGACAGTGGTAGATGAAGTGGGAGAGGCAGTGTGAGTGACAATGGTAGAAGAAGCGATAGGGGCAGTGTGAGGGACAGTGGTAGAAGAAGAGGGAGGGGTACTGTGAGCTGGTAGTGGCAATGGTAGAAAAAGTGGGAGGGGCAGTGTGAGTGAAAATGGTAGAAGAAGCGATAGGGGCAGTGTAGTGACAATGATAGAAGTGGGAGGGGCAGTGTGAGGGACAGTGGTAGAAGAAGTGGAAGGGTCATTGTGAGTGACAATGGTAGAAGAAGTGGAAGTGTCAGTGTGAGGGACAGTGTTAGAAGAAGTTGGAGGGTGGGTGTGAGGGACATTGGCAGAAGAAGTGGGAGGGGCAGTGTGAGTGACAATGGTAGAAGAAGCGGGAGGGGCAGTGTGAGGGACAGTGGTAAATGAAGTGGGCGGGGCAGTGTGAGGGACAGTGGTAGAAGAAGCAAGAGAGGCAGTGTGATGGACAGTGGTAGAAGAAGTGGGAGAGGCAGTGTGAGTGACAATGGAAGAAGAAGTGGGAGGGGCAGTGTGAGGGACAGTGTTAGAAGAAGTGGGAGGTGCAGTGTGAGGGACAGTGGTAGAAGAAGCGGGAGAGGCAGTGTGAGTGACAATGGTAGAAGAAGCAGGAGAGGCAGTGTGATGGACAGTGGTAGAAGAAGTGGGAGGGGCAATGTGAGGGACAGTGGTAGAAGAAGTGGGAGGGGCAGTGTGAGGGAGAGTGGTAGAAGAAGTGGGAGGGGCAGTGTGAGGGACAGTGGTAGAAGAAGTGGGAGGGGCAGTGTGAGGGACAGTGGTAGAAGAAGTGGGAGGGGCAGTGTGATGGACAGTGGTAGAAGAAGTGGGAGAGGCAGTGTGAGGGACAGTGGTAGAAGAAGCGATAGGGGCAGTGTGAGGGACAGTGTTAGAAGAAGCGGGAGGGGCAGTGTGAGGGACAGTGGTAGAAGAAGTGGGAGGGGCAGTGTGAGGGACAGTGGTAGAAGAAGTGGGAGGGGCAGTGTGAGGGACAGTGGTAGAAGAAGTGGGAGGGGCAGTGTGATGGACAGTGGTAGAAGAAGTGGGAGGGGCAGTGTGAGGGACAGTGGTAGAAGAAGCGATAGGGGCAGTGTGAGGGACAGTGTTAGAAGAAGCGGGAGGGGCAGTGTGAGGGACAGTCGTGTTAGAAGAAGTGGGAGGGGCAGTGTGAGGGACAGCGGTAGAAGAAGCGGGAGGGGCAGTGTAAGGGACAGTGGCAGAAGAATTTAGAGTTGCAGTGTGAGGGACAGTGGTAAAAGAGGTAGGGGTTAGGTTCTTGCTTACATTGTGTTTTTGCTCTTTTTTCGTGTTAATTTTTTTCCTCATCGCAGTTTCTTCCTCACAGTGTTTCTTTGCCCTTTTTGTCACTGTTCGCCGCTCTTTTTTCATTTCTGCTTTTCTTTCGTGTGGACGGAGAGACTTGAGGGGATGTTTACTACTGGTGTTGGCTGTTTTACTGGTATCTACCTTACGTTTACGTTGTCCAACTTCCTGCTCAAAGACTTTCTTACCACTATTGCAATTATTTAATCCACATATGAATTCGACATTCTTTCCGGTTTTTAAAGTTTCGGGAATACCTACACAATGATAGTGATACCATTCTTTGCACATCATGCATTCGATATACTGAAATGAGGAATCATACGGTGTTCTGCATGCACAATACAATGGACTGTCAGTTTTGTCGCTGCGTTTTGCTGCATTAATTTGGGCATGTTCATACTCTGCGAACTTGTCTTTAATTTTTCTGCGATTTTCATTCCAAACTGTTTTTAAAACTTTGGAACGTTTTCCTACTGTCCTACGAGAATACTTCATTTTTTTGCAAACAAGTATCCAAAAATCGCTAGTATTGAAGTACTCTTTGCTCTTCCCGTCCATGGCACTGTGCATTGCTTTCACCATATTGTCGATATCAAGCGTCTGATATTTGTTACTTTCCTTAAAGCTCTTTGTCCCTCCCTTCAAACAAGCACCGCTGTGGCTGTCCTTTGTGGGATTGATGTCCATGGTCCCCGTCTCTTGTTTGGTTCCATCTTGCTCATCAGGTAGTGACATCTTACCAAATTTAAGAAGATGATAGAATATTAGACACGATCTTGCATAAGGTGTATACATCAATCGTAAAACACACACTTACAAGTAATCGTACAAAATTTGTGATCTCACATTATGATATCGTTTTGACAAGGTTTATGTATGCAGGAAGCTCTGTATCATTTAGATATCAAAGGGTACATTCAGAAATTACTGAGTTATGCTCGAGGAATTTGGGCATAAAGAATTGAATCTCATTTTTTTGCAGACACTCCTAATAAATAAAGATTTTGTCTACTGAGGAATTTACTACGTCTTTTTTCACTTGTGTGACATCTACATGTGAAATAAAATTCACCACTCTAAAAATGTATGAATTACTAAGGGCAACATAAAGAAACGACTAAGTTGTTATGCATTTCTGACAAAAACAAAACAACTCATGAAATGTTGATATATACAAAAAGGAGCAGCTCTGGAATCCTCTTACACGTTCTTGATATCTAAGAGCCCAGGGAGGTGTACCTCCCTGAACAGCCTGACCATACTAACAGGGGTGCATACTAACGAGGTGGGAAAAACTCCTGCACGTGCAGCACCGCCAAGTTTGGGGGTGGGGGTGGTATGTACATGCACACTTGCAACTATCAAGAAACGAATAGAAAAAGCATGCACTTACTTTGACATGCAGTTCTGTCTTCATTGAAGGCGTAGGGCAAGCATGGTGACCACTTTGATCCTTGTGGTTTGTATTCTTTCTGTGTCTTGTCTTTCTTTTTGTTTCATTACATGGCTTCGTCTGAGGGAACTTGTCAAAACATAAAGATACGAATATGAATGTTATATAAATATTACATGTGCTGTATATGCTGCAAATTTATATGGCATGTACAGAAAAAAAAGAAAAAAAGAAATCAATTTGATTTTAAAATTGTTACTTTAGACGTAATTTCTTGCCCAAACAATGGAAAAGGCTGATTACATATCCGAATAGTTTGATTATGATGCAATATACTGTGAAGCTGGTTTTCAAAACATTCCCTTTTCATTGATAACATTTTCCTCTGGTCATTCCTTGTGGTACAAAATGAAGTGTGTTCTATCATGTGGAGACAAGTGGAAGTGTTTTACAAGGGGACATTCAAAATGTTTTTAATCTCTCCTCTTTTTCACTTACTCGTCTTCGTCGTTGAGAGTACAGTTTTTCCGCCAATGTCATTCTGCGATCCTCTCCTGTAATAACCTTCACAATTTAAAGTGATAAACATGATGAAAGTTGTATTTTAAATCTTGCTAATATGGCTATCTAAAGAAATATATAGTAAATGTTTCCTCTTTGATAAGGTGAACTATCTCTATTTATTGTTTATTGAAAAAAAAAAAAGATAATGACGTGTAAGAAGAATTAAGAACAACAGAAAGAACAAAACAAAAAAAACCAAACAAAAACAAAACAAAACTACGTTGCCTACTCGGTAATTTGAGATTGAGCCCCATTCTTGGGGTAGGATATTCAATACTACACACACACAAACAAACAAAAAAAAAAAACCCGCATTTCAACGCTGCACAACATTATGCGACATGGAAACATCAAAAGCATGAAGAGCGGTTAAAATATGTCATGTGAATATTTTCAAATTATATCATCGCAGCGTAAAGTATAATGTAGATTAAAATACATTTCCACGCATGATCATTGTCGTTTGTAAGATAAAATGATCAGCATTAGGAAAGAGAGGGCAACGAAAAAAATATCTAAAAATAATGCAATGAACGAAAATGCCACAAACTTCACATTAGGTGCATTCTTACAGTGTTGGCATCAATCCATTTGTTGAATTGCCTCCAGGCCTCATCACTCATAGACTTCTGCTTCCCAGGATCCTGCGCAGTCTTCTTCTTTTTCCTCCGTGGTTTGGTTGTGTCTGCACACACTGGTCTCCTCTGACTGGCCTGCTGTGAACGGAACACTTTCGGTGGCACAATGTAGACCAGACCATGCCCGGGAATCCCTCCGATTACCACCCAGTCACTGAATATAGATAAAAGGGAACAGCTAAAACAGTCGTGCCTTGTATCTGTGTATGTGCGAAACATCCCTCAACTAATGATCATTACAATGTGGGGTATACTCTGTACAATTAAGATTTTCCACCTACGGAATAATCATCCTTTATGCCCTTGATATATTAAATCACAAACACTTACAACTACGGCCTAACCAACACTACATGTATATGTACACTGTACCATTGGAATACCCATAACTCTATACGAACAAGACATTATTTTCTTAACACTTTATTGTTGAAATAGATGTACATAGCATGTTTATTTAGATTTATGACTTATTGTATCTCAATCCATCACGAGTCTAATAATTTAATGTAGGTTCTGTACAGTATTTACACACATACATACACAGACACATACACACATTATTATTTTCTATTTTTTTACATTTTGTTCAATATATCGCAATATTTTTCACAGTGACACACAAACAATGATTCTGTATAGATACTTACAATGAAACAAACAAAAGACTACACACAATACATTTAACATAGAATAATATTAAAAAGATTTACATGTAAGTCTTACATGTAAGTCTTATACAGTATGTCCCCAAAAAAATTGCAATCAGATTTTTGCATTGATAACACCCAATATGATTAAACTGTCTAGATGCTACGTTTTTGTACTTCAGGTTCTTAAAACATAAATAGCTCAATTTTGCAGAAAATCCTAGCGTTCACAGAAAAATATAGATTGTTGTAAAGCATGTCATGAGTCTGATTCCTCCAGGTCTAGCACTTCGATGCTCTTGTGTGTGAAAACAATAGACAGAACTTGAAGGGAAGAGATTCCTGACATCCTCTACAAAATTTCGCATTTCTCTTTGACCACTGAAGCAAATCGAATGGGGTTTTCTGTAAAATGTGGGCAATGAGTTATAGTTTTATATCCTGAATATGTATTTAGATTGATTCACTATTTTTAAAGATATCATTGCGGAGGGTCCCGTGGTATTTTTTTTTTTTTTTGGGGGGGGGGATATACGGTACTACAAAATTCACCTTGATCAACTTGATAAAGCTCAAAAACGTCCGTTTAATCACTCAAAATAGACAATGAAATGACAGCCTGACTCGAAAGCTGCAGTAGGTTAAAATCTCATGAAGCATATCTTTTGATCTCGGATGAAATCAGATTTTCTTTGGTCAAAATTATAACCTTTCAACCCTCATTTCAATTCTCGTGCCAAAACAAACTATCTTGCTACATAAGCAAGATAGTTATCGATATATCCCTTGTTCCACCTTAACCACAAACCCCATCCTACTCTCAAGACTTATTACGAACCTCTATCCCCTCTACCCACCTCAAACCTATCCCCGTCCACACTCACACACAACAAAACAACATTTAACACAAACACTTTTCGACACCTCTACCTTCCTAACATCCTTATCATATTCCTTATATTCTCTTAAATACACACACACACACACACACACACACACACACACACAATTATAAGCACTAAAGTGATGGTTACTCATTTTGTGAATGAATTAAAATTCATTAATGTGTCAGTGTTACAGTATTACTGTAACACCGTGATTTGTATTACAGTATAGCACAGGACACATACTAGATTACCAAATGACTAACTGTTGAAGTGACCAGGAAATTTGCTTTCTCTAGCTTGTTTTACTGAGTAACTATAGATAAAAATGCCTCAAGGACTGTTCATAAACAGAAGGGCAAAGCTCAATCCACTTAGAGAATAAATCGTACTCATTGCCATCATCATTCAGTTTCAACCCTTATTCTGTGCCAAAAAATCTAGTGGTGGGTATACAACGATATGAGGTGTACTGTGTTAATCAACATTCACACCACGCAGAGGATTGACATGGCAGAAGGTTTTGAATTTGAATTTTCAAGGCATCATTTTCATTCGAGTTAATACAAGGCTGTACCCTTTATTTCACGGCATGCATACACATACAGAGAGAAAAATGACGGGAGATGCCCCTGGAGCAGGTCATTATAATCACATTTTGCTACTGTCGTTATTTCCAAGATTCGATAAGTCCGAAAGTAACGTAGGCCTTACTTTCGGATTAACTAATCTTACTTTTTAGGGGGATTATTACAAACTCATTGTAATCTTCGGATTAGCGTGAATTTTGGGAATGCTGAATCCGTAAAATATTAATCATAGCTCTATACATGTATTACCTTATTGTTGAGCACTCTGGCAGGACTCCATTAGGTTGGTGGCGATTACTGTGGTAATACTGCCGGGCCCCGGCAACCCGTGTCCTTGTGCGACGTGGCCTCGATTTGTGGTCGTGTCCCCATCGTCTCTTCTCTGTGTCTGAAGTCATTCCGTAGATGCAAATACAATGTAGAATAATTTAAAGACTGGTAAGAATAAGGTTTATTATGACCTTCAATTTTTTGTTATTGCCTTGTGACATTTGTCATTCTATACAGTGAAAGGAGAAATATACTATCCAAACACGAATAAAAGGACTTCTGTCCTATGTATCCGACAGCCAACAAACCTTTTTTCTGCTCGTCCTTCTTCACGCGTTGCTTTGGCTGTCGTATCGGTGGGATGACACAAGCTGGGTATCTGCCTCTTGGTCGGGACTCCTCGCTCAACTTCTCGTCTAATACGGCCAGGAATAGGGCCACGCCTTGGTTCGATAGATGGACGCCATCACGGTCGCTGTAGAGTTCAAGATCTTCGGGGTTGATGGCAGAATCCATGGCCAGCCACTGACAACCTTCTTCTTTTACTATACGACGCATCTCATTGTTGAAGTTGTCCACGTACCCCCACAGTCCATCGAGTCGGTGCAAGATCGCTGTAAAAACAATCTGCATGTTCCGAAGAACATGGGGAAAAGATAACAATTCAGGTTATTTACATCTAACTGAGATTTTTCTCTTACCACCAGTCTAAAATCAGAGTATAAGCCTACAGTACAACACATTGAATTGATTTAACATAATTCATTTAACAATCACGAATTAAAATCACAGATATCAACAATGGCAACAAATTATTTTACACTTTACCACTAATACTATATTACATAAAGGTGTATCTCACAGTAAAAACCCACTTCGAAGTTTGTGAATGTTACCTACGAAGCGAATCAAGTGCACAGAATTAGGACTTTGATTTTTTTGCACCCTCCCTCCCCCCTAAAAAAACAAACAACAAACAAACAAACAACAACTTTTGTGTACATGAATTGTATGTGCCTATTCAGAAGATTTATCAAGTCGTGGGAAATATTGTCCTTACGAAGTACATTTTTTTTTAAGTGGAAATCAATTTGAATAGTATAGGGCCTACATTAACTTTTTTTTTTAATGGCACATTTATAAATAGAGAGAAAGAAAGTTTTATTTTCCTACCCTCAGTCCATCTACCCGATTATCACTAGCCCTATGGTTTTTTAATGACATAAGGCAAATTTATATTCTTACCTGTGAACTGGGAAACTGTACTGAAGCTGTCCTCACTAGGTGTCTGTAGTCCTCCATGTCATCTTGTATCCTGTAAAATCCACCCTTTCTCATTTTATTATTTCTACATAAGTTATTCTACTTTGAGTGTTTGTATACCTTATTTATACACATTATAATATACGGCTTGTTGGATTCTGGTTTTGTTGTCAATGTCCGATGTTTTGTCACCACATACCACTTCTCTGTACCCAACATTTTCCTGCACCCTTATATAAATTGCTTTGAGGAAAATGCACAATCATATTTGGGTTTTCTTTTTACGTTTCCCCTACATTTTCATTTCATTATATAGATATAATGGATCTTTGCTTTTCAACATAATGTTAATGTTACTGCGATTAAACGATACATTGGCATAAGTGGCATTGGCTCATGCGACAATTTCTCTCATGAAATTCTACCCACAAGCATAACCTAACCCTAATCCTAATCTTTACGTTAAACTGAACCTAAAACCGTATCACAACCCTAACCCCCAAACTAAGTATTTGAAAAAAAAAAAATAAGACGTGAGCATTTGTCGTGTCACCATTTGAAATCTGACAACCTTATTTTAATGATATTTTCTGTATATTTACATTCTTGTTGATATTGAAAAGGAGTAAATAAAATGACATTATAACAATAAAGATTATGATTACTGCAATACATATATCATTAAAATTGTACACAAAGAAAAACGTTATGAAAAAAAAAAAGATTCCACATAGATATAACAATTTGTGCACTGAGGTCATGCCATCATAGACATAATCATATATTGACTTCCATAACAGCACATTTTTTATAAACAGTGTAAGCATCAAATGAAAATGTATGTACACTTGCATAACATAACATCACTTGATTGTACTGTAAACCACCTCGAACTTTTACAGGAAAAATACACATTATAGAGTCATGTGTATAATGTCATCAAGGTTTTCACACCTTCTGGTTGTCTGTCCGTCCGTCCGTCCTTTAGTGTGGCATGTCCGTAATCAAGATTATTGTGTGAACAGTATAACATAGAAAATGTTTACAGCCAAAACATAGGACCTAGTACACGTAGGGTCTAAAAATTCATTTATGCCTGCAATCTGTCAGAAAGCTCTATCAAGAAACTTGTTTAAGTGACACGAGTTACATTTTGTAGGATTTTCAGTTCATATGGGTGAAATGATAAAAGTCGGTAAAATGACATTTATTTCAGACTCGCCCTACCTACCCGCTCAGCATTGTGGGTTGGAGGTATAGAACGTTAAGTGATAATCGATCATGCCACTGTAATCGCAATGTGCATGTGATTCACTCTATAGCGCGGAAGATTTACGACCTTGCTGTGGCCTGGTTTGTCGATTATTTATAATCAATCATGAAATCTTGCGTCTTAACCGCGCCCGGGTGAACATCAAGATTGTGGACTTCCGACCATGGACCTACAACAGTAGGTCCATGTTCCGACGAACCTTTTTGGCTTTTTATTATGTACGAGAATAGGTCAAGCGACCATTTTCCTTGAACATTTTCCTTCCCCTTTGACCCCATGGTCCAAATTTTTCCCTACAGAATCGTCATGCAGTAAGGCAAGTAGGCCAATATACCTATTTTGTGTACGCATTCAGTAATCCAAGGTATGAAGAAAAGGTTCAAATTCTGTACATGTATTTAGTAATAGAATTGTAACCCTTAACCGGACGTTTGACCCTTGACGGATGGCGGATGCATACCAGTAGCCATAACAACATATCTAATTATAGTATTTATATTTTTAGTATATGATTTATACGATAGTGAAGTGAATAGCAGTTCAGCTTATTGGCTGCCAAAAACAGATGCAACAATGTTTGTTGTACTCTTTGTTATAATGTGTACACATTATTATGTAAAAGAGCAAGAAAAGAATTCCGACAATTAACAGACGTTGGATTCCTACAAAGGAAAGGTACAGTTTTGGATAAAATGGGGCTTCACGTTTCCAACGTTTTTGGATGATTTTTTTTTTTTAATAGATAAGTACAATGTAACCTCTTACAAATATGGAAGAGCACATCTAATAAGAAATCAAAGTTTATTTGACATAAATTGACTGCGAAATGGCTGCGATATCCAAAACAAAATGATTCTAATAAAAGTACGTGGAAGCCAATTTTATTAGGATCGCTTTGTTTTACTTTATTTTTGGATATCCCAGCCATTTCAAAACCGATTTTCTTCAAATAAACTTTAAATTCCTCTTAGAACATGCTCTGTACTGCTCCAGGCGCTGTATAAGCAGAATGTATTGTCATTATCATCATCATTTCAAAAAATGTTGTCTTAGTATCTCGCAAAAAGTTAAAAGCTGAATCTTCACCTTAACCAATACTGAATTCCCCCTAAAAAGACACATAAACCAGTCCATTTTCCCAATAATTCATCTTGATCCTCTTTTTCTTTTTTCGTTTTTTTCTTATCTTTAGGTTGGAAGGCAGCCACACAGCCAATTATTTTTCCCAATTTTCCAATGCATTATTGGTATGGGTGCTCATGAAATACTTTTATCATAAAAGATATGTTGAAGAGATTTTTAACGAGATTTCTTCTTTTTTTAGGGGGAGGGGGTGGTCGCTTGTCAGAAAACTTTGGAAGAGAAGGGAAACTGAAACAGATTTGTAATACGAAATCATGGATCCGTCCCCACTGCATATTAGAGTAGTGTGCTACAACAAGTGCTGATTGTCGGAATTTGTGCTTGTATCCAAAACATGGTGAAGATTTTATATCAATGTGGACTGATTTTGTTTGAAATACCTGGTGATCCTTCCCGGTGAGTGTTTGTTGCCAATATTGTTGGTACCCACAGCTATGACGACGACGGCGGGATCCTCTAGTAGTTTGGCGTTGATTAGTTCTCTGTTTACTAAGCTGATAGTGCCTCCGGATGTGCAGTGGCATCCATAGCAGTGTGAAAGGTTTTCGGCGTTGACATCACCTTGAACGAAGGGTCTCATCTGGGAGTCCGTGAAGAGCATGACGAACTGAACAAAAATAATGAACACGATTTACAATATATTACAAAAAGACAGATTCACAGATTGTTACATTGAATCAAATATATGCCTTAACATGAAACAAACAAAAAATGTCACACAACACAAAATACATTGGCTTCACGAAGCAGCATTACATTGAATCAAGGCATTTATAATCATGATCCTTTTCATTTAGGCCAATGATCGGTAAAATGATCATAATAGTTTTGTTTGAGACCTAACTTTAGGTTTCGAACATTGTGTGTGTGTGTGTGTGTGTGTGTGTGTGTGTGTGTGTGTGTGTGTGTGTGTACGATAACACGAAACCTTTTATGAAATATGAAAGAGCACGCAATTCCAAGAGGGATTCAAGTCTACTAGTATTTCATGAATAATTATTGGTTTTGAAATGGCATATATCCAAAACAGAATAATCCTAATAAAAGGTGGGACCCACCCTTTATTAGGATCACTTATTCTACTTTATTTTTGGTTGTCTCAGAAATTCCAAAACTGATTTTCATCTAATAAACTTTTATTTCCTCTCAGAATAGCAAGTTCTGTATTATTTTGATAAGTGGTTGCTTAATGGAATTGTTATCTCACAAAAAGTTACGAGCTCAATCATTATCTCCACCAGTACTACACCATCCCCTCAAACTTTGTTAGTGTAGGCCTATTATACTGCATGAAAAAAGGGAAGGGCAAAAAAAAAACGTAGGTGAGTTGATTTTGGTGCACTCCCCTTCCTTTTGTGCATGCATCTTCCCACACAAACCTGTGGCATCGCAATACAGGACTATCATATAGTTTGTATGCCAAATATTCATACATGAAAATCATGTGACAAATAAAGGGCAATAAGCCCGAAATTTTGTGCATTGACAATAAACTGTTGGTGTAGGGCCACCAAAAAAAAAGTTTTAGGAGGGTTTTTCTGTTCTCCTGACTTCAGAATAGATATTGTATGAACAGCACTTGGACTACGAGTTACTTCATTACTTTACACACACGTACAACCACACACATATTCTGTCAATTACTTATAGATATCTTCAATGGCAAATTCTCTATCAGCCAACCAGATGCGAGTATTTTAGTGAATGACAATTTAAAAAATGCTGCCCCGAAATTTCAAGTATTTATCATACTAATTAACAGCTTAACATAATTGCAAGTATGATTCAACTATTTGATACCTTTTCTTAATCATTTAAATGATACCACTGTACTCACAGGTTTTTCCTGTTCATTTGGCAGTCGCACCCCAACAGGTTTTCCTGCGATGCCATGTGGCCAATCCACAGCCCAGCTGCGAGTCCCCGACCCCGTCCATCCATCTTTGAAGTCGTAGCCGTCCCACGATGCTGCTGTCCCTCCAGCTCGATTCCTAGAATGAAAAGCTGACATTATAATTAGTACACAAAAGTTCTCAGAAAAGAAGCTAACAAAACTCTGAACAAAAATAAGTACACAATGATTTCTTTGTCAAGAAAAAGACCCGAAATATCAAACTCGAAATCGAATACGAGGGTTAGCAAAAGCAAGAAAACTGAATGTCATCCAGTTGCTGAACAGGCTTTGATGAGAAGCACCGTCAAAGTGGAAGTAGTTCAATTTTCATGGTCGACTCCCTATATTGATGATTCGTCAGTTCGAATAGAGGACGCTTTCAAAAAAGTCTAATTTCCAGACCCCTTGTCAACTACAGTCCCTTCCACAAAATGCGTCCTCTTCCCCTCTCCCTTTTATCCACCATTTGCCCATCCCTCGTGGCATTTGCCGACGGCAATGACAACTTCCAGACCCTTTGTCATCATCTGATCTTACATCTCCACAAAATGCCTCCCTCGCGGCCACGAGCACCGACGTATAGGTAGTCGTCGACGAAGTCGCAGGCTTTGTCGAAGGCAAAGAAAGAGTCTGAACTTCGTCACTTCAAAGTGGGAGGAGCCTAAGATATCAATCAGTGACCCCCCAGTTGGCGAGGTTCATAACTGTGTCATTACGTAAGAGTACACATTAGGAACCCCTGTCCCCACCGCAATTCCGCAGCTGCATTTTCACTGGATACAGTACTTCACTGCTACCAGGGAGGTGACACCTCCCTGTTGCTACTGAACATATGGTTTTCACCACGTGGAGCTCCATAATTGCATTTTGTAAGCTCTGGTGAATATTGGTATTTCTGCTTGCTGACACATCCAGTATCTCGACCAGTGCGAATATTTGCTGTTATCACATTCTTATATACATCAAACTTCTTTTGGTTTTTTTTTTTCAGCTATTATTTGCCTTTTTTCTCTTCCCTTGGAATAATTGTGGAAAAGTGAATTCCACAATATTGTAGATTTATTTTTGTGTTTTTTTTTTATTTATTTGGTTTATGTACCCAAATCTCACAAGAGATTCGATAACATAAATATCAAAGATAACAACTTGGAAACTGATATTGCTCAAGCCCAAAAGAAAAGTAAAGCATGGGAAAACATTAGAGCCTACTCAATACCAGAAGTAGGAACTCAGAGGTGAAAGTGCTAAAAAGTCGTTTATCTGTTCACTTTATTCATTCAATGAATTACTTACAGCTATATAGGCCTAGAAGGTTATATTCAATTTAAGAATATGATACAGAAAATTGAACTAAAATGCAATGCCGAGGATACAGGAATATCTATTTACAAGATAAAATAGATATACTACTAGTATATATAGAGAAAAGAGAAGAAGTAAAACTAAAAGGTAATATGACTCTTAGGGCATACAGTACCCATCAGCCACCCCCTTATATATTCTGGCAACTGCCATTAAATAGCGATAGCAATTGAGGAGCTATTACTAGTACTTCCTAGGACTGTAGACAGTCCTAGTTCTAGTTTTGTATATTTACATTACATAATGTTCCTTACTCTGTTTTGCAATCTCCTCTCTGTTAAAAATGACGTTATGTTATTTCAATAAGTTTGTCTATGAAATTTTATCTTCCTCTGTCTTTGCGGAATTTAGTAGTCCACATAGAATATGTAGAGTTCCCTATTATTTATAATCTATACATAATATGTTATATCATCCGACACGAGTGATCGCGGTGATGGCACTGATTTATATGCCTCATACATGAGTATGGTCGAGTGGCAACAGTACACTTAAAATTTAGCACAGTTACAATCGATATACATGTATAATAAACCAGCATAACAATTTCCATGGCATCGTAGCCTACTGTAAGGACGATGTTTGCATTATTTTGATCAGACGGTCAATAATATTGATCGTACAATCTAATGATGAATGTATCTTATAGTAAGTGAAAATAAGGTAATATTGTTCAAAATACCGATTCTATTTCAATAAAAATTCAATTCATTTATTTCATATTTCTCATTTACGAATACTGCATCAGAAATAACAGCACAATTTCTTTTATCTGCATGTCAACAATGTAAAACAAACATTTGAAACAAATATTATAGAAATATATGACAATAACACGGTAGCCCTAATTGTAATGATGTCTGGTCAAAATCAAAATGTGACAAAAGCAAGACAAGAATATTATGGAAGTGAGAAGATGAGTCAAAATATGTGTGGAAGAAGGTAAAATATATGCTTTTAATACCTCCTGATAACGTCTCATTGGTGGCTGTAATTCATGGATCTGCAGGAACTTCAGTTGCCTCCCGTGTTTCCCATGGCGAGCGCTCCATCATGTCGATCGTGATTGATCATCACAGCGTCGAATTGGATTTTCGTTATAATTATTTCATGGAGCTACTATCTCTGTTAGTAGCTCCATGATTATATAATACTGCACGTTCTTTGGCGCACTTGGAAAGTGTATGTATGAACATTCGGAGATGGATGGCCTCCCTGCCCAAATGTGATATTGTGAGGAATGACAGCTGACCCAGGATGTGCAGCATCATAGCCAAAATGAACAAAGATTGCAATTATTCAGAAGTTTAATTTCTTTATTAAAATCTTTGGGTGATTAAGATTTGTATACCTATTCCCAGATTTACAAGTTTATGTAAAGTAGACCCGTACAAAACAATAGTGATTAACCATTTTCATTATTATAAACGTATTTCGTCATATAACATTATATACACCTGGTATAATCAATAATGCAGTAGCATTACATTTTAATTTCCATACAGAACAATAAATTGCCAAGAATAAGCTAAAACCTTGACTGTGTGACAACCGATAATGAATGGCATTTATACAATGATGGTTTAAAGGAATGTTTGATGCACATTTTTTGTCAGGAGATTGTGTTAAATCTAATTTCCTTGTTTAACAAATTAACAATTCTTTACTTTTCACTGTTGGATTTCATTTCGCCTTGGAATTGATAAAAGACCAAGCTCAACAATTTTGAATCATCATCTACAAAAAATGTAGCGGTAATCAAAAGTATTACTGTACATAGAATTGTTGGTATGAATAATCGCGCATGGGGGAGGTTATCCTGTTTCCCATATGATTATAAGAATATATGATAGTAAAATCTACCTATCAGTTGTTTTAACCG